>NC_072882.1:1701366-1843866 GCF_028858705.1 Grus americana
CAGGCCAAAGGTGCCAGCCCCAAAACGCATGCCTGCCCTCAAACCTCCCTCAGGGGCCCTCGCACAGACCCACTCACATTGGGGCTGCGGGCTCGCCTGTCCGAGCAAGGGCTCAACATACAGCCTTACGTCCCTCTCCACCAAAATCAGCGTCCACACTGAAAAATGTGAACGTCCAGCCCTAGCTCACAGGCCAAAGGTGCCAGCCCCAAAACGCATGCCTGCCCTCAAACCTCCCTCAGGGGCCCTCGCACAGACCCACTCACACTGGGGCTGCGGGCTCGCCTGTCCAAGCAAGGGCTCAACATAGAGCCTTACGACCCTCTCCACCAAAAATCAGTCTCCACGCTCAAAATGGTAAACGTCCAGCCCTAGCTCACAGGCCAAAGGTGCCAGCCCCAAAACGCATGCCTGCCCTCAAACCTCCCTCAGCGGCCCTCGCACAGACCCACTCACATTGGGGCTGCGGGCTCGCCTGTCCAAGCAAGGGCTCAACATACAGCCTTACGACCCTCTCCACCAAAAATCAGTCTCCACACTGAAAAATGTGAACGTCCAGCCCTAGCTCACAGGCCAAAGGTGCCAGCCCCAAAACGCATGCCTGCCCTCAAACCTCCCTCAGGGGCCCTCGCACAGACCCACTCACATTGGGGCTGCGGGCTCGCCTGTCCAAGCAAGGGCTCAACATAGAGCCTTACGACCCTCTCCACCAAAAATCAGCGTCCACACTGAAAAATGGTAAACGTCCAGCCCTAGCTCACAGGCCAAAGGTGCCAGCCCCAAAACGCATGCCTGCCCTCAAACCTCCCTCAGGGGCCCTCGCACAGACCCACTCACATTGGGGCTGCGGGCTCGCCTGTCCGAGCAAGGGCTCAACATACAGCCTTACGACCCTCTCCACCAAAATCAGCGTCCACACTGAAAAATGGTAAACGTCCAGCCCTAGCTCACAGGCCAAAGGTGCCAGCCCCAAAACGCATGCCTGCCCTCAAACCTCCCTCAGGGGCCCTCGCACAGACCCACTCACATTGGGGCTGCGGGCTCGCCTGTCCGAGCAAGGGCTCAACATAGAGCCTTACGTCCCTCTCCACCAAAAATCAGCGTCCACACTGAAAAATGTGAACGTCCAGCCCTAGCTCACAGGCCAAAGGTGCCAGCCCCAAAACGCATGCCTGCCCTCAAACCTCCCTCAGGGGCCCTCGCACAGACCACTCACATTGGGGCTGCGGGCTCGCCTGTCCGAGCAAGGGCTCAACATAGAGCCTTACGACCCTCTCCACCAAAAATCAGCGTCCACACTGAAAAATGTGAACGTCCAGCCCTAGCTCACAGGCCAAAGGTGCCAGCCCCAAAACGCATGCCTGCCCTCAAACCTCCCTCAGGGGCCCTCGCACAGACCCACTCACATTGGGGCTGCGGGCTCGCCTGTCCGAGCAAGGGCTCAACATACAGCCTTACGACCCTCTCCACCAAAATCAGCGTCCACACTGAAAAATGTAAACGTCCAGCCCTAGCTCACAGGCCAAAGGTGCCAGCCCCAAAACGCATGCCTGCCCTCAAACCTCCCTCAGCGGCCCTCGCACAGACCCACTCACACTGGGGCTGCGGGCTCGCCTAGCCGAGCAAGGGCTCAACATAGAGCCTTACGACCCTCTCCACCAAAAATCAGTCTCCACGCTCAAAATGGTAAACGTCCAGCCCTAGCTCCCAGGCCAAAGGTGCCAGCCCCAAAACGCATGCCTGCCCTCAAACCTCCCTCAGCGGCCCTCGCACAGACCCACTCACACTGGGGCTGCGGGCTCGCCTGTCCGAGCAAGGGCTCAACATAGAGCCTTACGACCCTCTCCACCAAAATCAGCGTCCACGCTGAAAAATGTGAACGTCCAGCCCTAGCTCACAGGCCAAAGGTGCCAGCCCCAAAACGCATGCCTGCCCTCAAACCTCCCTCAGGGGCCCTCGCACAGACCCACTCACACTGGGGCTGCGGGCTCGCCTAGCCGAGCAAGGGCTCAACATAGAGCCTTACGACCCTCTCCACCAAAAATCAGCGTCCACACTGAAAAATGTGAACGTCCAGCCCTAGCTCACAGGCCAAAGGTGCCAGCCCCAAAACGCGTGCCTGCCCTCAAACCTCCCTCAGGGGCCCTCGCACAGACCCACTCACATTGGGGCTGCGGGCTCGCCTGTCCAAGCAAGGGCTCAACATACAGCCTTACGTCCCTCTCCACCAAAATCAGCGTCCACACTGAAAAATGTGAACGTCCAGCCCTAGCTCACAGGCCAAAGGTGCCAGCCCCAAAACGCATGCCTGCCCTCAAACCTCCCTCAGGGGCCCTCGCACAGACCCACTCACATTGGGGCTGCGGGCTCGCCTGTCCGAGCAAGGGCTCAACATACAGCCTTACGTCCCTCTCCACCAAAAATCAGCGTCCACACTGAAAAATGTGAACGTCCAGCCCTAGCTCACAGGCCAAAGGTGCCAGCCCCAAAACGCATGCCTGCCCTCAAACCTCCCTCAGGGGCCCTCGCACAGACCCACTCACATTGGGGCTGCGGGCTCGCCTGTCCGAGCAAGGGCTCAACATAGAGCCTTACGACCCTCTCCACCAAAATCAGTCTCCACACTGAAAAATGTGAACGTCCAGCCCTAGCTCACAGGCCAAAGGTGCCAGCCCCAAAACGCATGCCTGCCCTCAAACCTCCCTCAGCGGCCCTCGCACAGACCCACTCACACTGGGGCTGCGGGCTCGCCTGTCCGAGCAAGGGCTCAACATAGAGCCTTACGACCCTCTCCACCAAAAATCAGCGTCCACACTGAAAAATGGTAAACGTCCAGCCCTAGCTCACAGGCCAAAGGTGCCAGCCCCAAAACGCATGCCTGCCCTCAAACCTCCCTCAGGGGCCCTCGCACAGAACCACTCACATTGGGGCTGCGGGCTCGCCTGTCCAAGCAAGGGCTCAACATAGAGCCTTACGACCCTCTCCACCAAAATCAGCGTCCACACTGAAAAATGTGAACGTCCAGCCCTAGCTCACAGGCCAAAGGTGCCAGCCCCAAAACGCATGCCTGCCCTCAAACCTCCCTCAGGGGCCCTCGCACAGACCCACTCACATTGGGGCTGCGGGCTCGCCTAGCCGAGCAAGGGCTCAACATACAGCCTTACGTCCCTCTCCACCAAAATCAGCGTCCACACTGAAAAATGTGAACGTCCAGCCCTAGCTCACAGGCCAAAGGTGCCAGCCCCAAAACGCATGCCTGCCCTCAAACCTCCCTCAGGGGCCCTCGCACAGACCCACTCACACTGGGGCTGCGGGCTCGCCTGTCCGAGCAAGGGCTCAACATAGAGCCTTACGACCCTCTCCACCAAAATCAGTCTCCACACTGAAAAATGGTAAACGTCCAGCCCTAGCTCACAGGCCAAAGGTGCCAGCCCCAAAACGCATGCCTGCCCTCAAACCTCCCTCAGCGGCCCTCGCACAGACCCACTCACACTGGGGCTGCGGGCTCGCCTGTCCAAGCAAGGGCTCAACATAGAGCCTTACGTCCCTCTCCACCAAAATCAGCGTCCACACTGAAAAATGGTAAACGTCCAGCCCTAGCTCCCAGGCCAAAGGTGCCAGCCCCAAAACGCATGCCTGCCCTCAAACCTCCCTCAGGGGCCCTCGCACAGACCCACTCACACTGGGGCTGCGGGCTCGCCTAGCCGAGCAAGGGCTCAACATAGAGCCTTACGACCCTCTCCACCAAAAATCAGCGTCCACACTGAAAAATGTGAACGTCCAGCCCTAGCTCACAGGCCAAAGGTGCCAGCCCCAAAACGCATGCCTGCCCTCAAACCTCCCTCAGGGGCCCTCGCACAGACCCACTCACATTGGGGCTGCGGGCTCGCCTGTCCGAGCAAGGGCTCAACATAGAGCCTTACGACCCTCTCCACCAAAAATCAGCGTCCACACTGAAAAATGTGAACGTCCAGCCCTAGCTCACAGGCCAAAGGTGCCAGCCCCAAAACGCATGCCTGCCCTCAAACCTCCCTCAGGGGCCCTCGCACAGACCCACTCACATTGGGGCTGCGGGCTCGCCTGTCCGAGCAAGGGCTCAACATAGAGCCTTACGACCCTCTCCACCAAAAATCAGCGTCCACGCTGAAAAATGTGAACGTCCAGCCCTAGCTCACAGGCCAAAGGTGCCAGCCCCAAAACGCATGCCTGCCCTCAAACCTCCCTCAGGGGCCCTCGCACAGACCCACTCACATTGGGGCTGCGGGCTCGCCTGTCCGAGCAAGGGCTCAACATAGAGCCTTACGTCCCTCTCCACCAAAAATCAGCGTCCACACTGAAAAATGGTAAACGTCCAGCCCTAGCTCACAGGCCAAAGGTGCCAGCCCCAAAACGCATGCCTGCCCTCAAACCTCCCTCAGGGGCCCTCGCACAGACCCACTCACACTGGGGCTGCGGGCTCGCCTAGCCGAGCAAGGGCTCAACATAGAGCCTTACGACCCTCTCCACCAAAATCAGCGTCCACACTGAAAAATGTGAACGTCCAGCCCTAGCTCACAGGCCAAAGGTGCCAGCCCCAAAACGCATGCCTGCCCTCAAACCTCCCTCAGGGGCCCTCGCACAGACCCACTCACACTGGGGCTGCGGGCTCGCCTGTCCGAGCAAGGGCTCAACATAGAGCCTTACGACCCTCTCCACCAAAATCAGCGTCCACACTGAAAAATGTGAACGTCCAGCCCTAGCTCACAGGCCAAAGGTGCCAGCCCCAAAACGCATGCCTGCCCTCAAACCTCCCTCAGGGGCCCTCGCACAGAACCACTCACATTGGGGCTGCGGGCTCGCCTGTCCGAGCAAGGGCTCAACATAGAGCCTTACGACCCTCTCCACCAAAATCAGCGTCCACACTGAAAAATGTGAACGTCCAGCCCTAGCTCACAGGCCAAAGGTGCCAGCCCCAAAACGCATGCCTGCCCTCAAACCTCCCTCAGGGGCCCTCGCACAGACCCACTCACACTGGGGCTGCGGGCTCGCCTGTCCGAGCAAGGGCTCAACATAGAGCCTTACGACCCTCTCCACCAAAAATCAGCGTCCACACTGAAAAATGGTAAACGTCCAGCCCTAGCTCACAGGCCAAAGGTGCCAGCCCCAAAACGCATGCCTGCCCTCAAACCTCCCTCAGGGGCCCTCGCACAGACCCACTCACATTGGGGCTGCGGGCTCGCCTGTCCGAGCAAGGGCTCAACATAGAGCCTTACGTCCCTCTCCACCAAAATCAGTCACCACACTGAAAAATGTGAACGTCCAGCCCTAGCTCACAGGCCAAAGGTGCCAGCCCCAAAACGCATGCCTGCCCTCAAACCTCCCTCAGGGGCCCTCGCACAGACCCACTCACACTGGGGCTGCGGGCTCGCCTGTCCGAGCAAGGGCTCAACATAGAGCCTTACGTCCCTCTCCACCAAAATCAGCGTCCACACTGAAAAATGTGAACGTCCAGCCCTAGCTCACAGGCCAAAGGTGCCAGCCCCAAAACGCATGCCTGCCCTCAAACCTCCCTCAGGGGCCCTCGCACAGACCCACTCACACTGGGGCTGCGGGCTCGCCTGTCCGAGCAAGGGCTCAACATAGAGCCTTACGACCCTCTCCACCAAAAATCAGCGTCCACACTGAAAAATGTGAACGTCCAGCCCTAGCTCACAGGCCAAAGGTGCCAGCCCCAAAACGCATGCCTGCCCTCAAACCTCCCTCAGGGGCCCTCGCACAGAACCACTCACATTGGGGCTGCGGGCTCGCCTGTCCGAGCAAGGGCTCAACATAGAGCCTTACGACCCTCTCCACCAAAATCAGCGTCCACACTGAAAAATGTGAACGTCCAGCCCTAGCTCACAGGCCAAAGGTGCCAGCCCCAAAACGCATGCCTGCCCTCAAACCTCCCTCAGGGGCCCTCGCACAGACCCACTCACATTGGGGCTGCGGGCTCGCCTGTCCGAGCAAGGGCTCAACATACAGCCTTACGTCCCTCTCCACCAAAAATCAGCGTCCACACTGAAAAATGTGAACGTCCAGCCCTAGCTCACAGGCCAAAGGTGCCAGCCCCAAAACGCATGCCTGCCCTCAAACCTCCCTCAGGGGCCCTCGCACAGACCCACTCACATTGGGGCTGCGGGCTCGCCTGTCCAAGCAAGGGCTCAACATAGAGCCTTACGACCCTCTCCACCAAAAATCAGTCTCCACGCTCAAAATGGTAAACGTCCAGCCCTAGCTCACAGGCCAAAGGTGCCAGCCCCAAAACGCATGCCTGCCCTCAAACCTCCCTCAGGGGCCCTCGCACAGACCCACTCACACTGGGGCTGCGGGCTCGCCTAGCCAAGCAAGGGCTCAACATAGAGCCTTACGACCCTCTCCACCAAAAATCAGCGTCCACACTGAAAAATGGTAAACGTCCAGCCCTAGCTCACAGGCCAAAGGTGCCAGCCCCAAAACGCATGCCTGCCCTCAAACCTCCCTCAGGGGCCCTCGCACAGAACCACTCACATTGGGGCTGCGGGCTCGCCTGTCCGAGCAAGGGCTCAACATAGAGCCTTACGACCCTCTCCACCAAAAATCAGCGTCCACACTGAAAAATGGTAAACGTCCAGCCCTAGCTCACAGGCCAAAGGTGCCAGCCCCAAAACGCATGCCTGCCCTCAAACCTCCCTCAGGGGCCCTCGCACAGACCCACTCACACTGGGGCTGCGGGCTCGCCTGTCCGAGCAAGGGCTCAACATACAGCCTTACGACCCTCTCCACCAAAATCAGCGTCCACACTGAAAAATGTGAACGTCCAGCCCTAGCTCACAGGCCAAAGGTGCCAGCCCCAAAACGCATGCCTGCCCTCAAACCTCCCTCAGGGGCCCTCGCACAGACCCACTCACACTGGGGCTGCGGGCTCGCCTGTCCGAGCAAGGGCTCAACATAGAGCCTTACGTCCCTCTCCACCAAAAATCAGCGTCCACACTGAAAAATGTGAACGTCCAGCCCTAGCTCACAGGCCAAAGGTGCCAGCCCCAAAACGCATGCCTGCCCTCAAACCTCCCTCAGGGGCCCTCGCACAGACCCACTCACATTGGGGCTGCGGGCTCGCCTGTCCGAGCAAGGGCTCAACATACAGCCTTACGTCCCTCTCCACCAAAATCAGCGTCCACACTGAAAAATGTGAACGTCCAGCCCTAGCTCACAGGCCAAAGGTGCCAGCCCCAAAACGCATGCCTGCCCTCAAACCTCCCTCAGCGGCCCTCGCACAGACCCACTCACACTGGGGCTGCGGGCTCGCCTGTCCGAGCAAGGGCTCAACATAGAGCCTTACGACCCTCTCCACCAAAATCAGCGTCCACACTGAAAAATGGTAAACGTCCAGCCCTAGCTCACAGGCCAAAGGTGCCAGCCCCAAAACGCATGCCTGCCCTCAAACCTCCCTCAGGGGCCCTCGCACAGACCCACTCACATTGGGGCTGCGGGCTCGCCTGTCCAAGCAAGGGCTCAACATACAGCCTTACGACCCTCTCCACCAAAATCAGTCTCCACGCTCAAAATGGTAAACGTCCAGCCCTAGCTCACAGGCCAAAGGTGCCAGCCCCAAAACGCATGCCTGCCCTCAAACCTCCCTCAGGGGCCCTCGCACAGACCCACTCACACTGGGGCTGCGGGCTCGCCTGTCCAAGCAAGGGCTCAACATAGAGCCTTACGACCCTCTCCACCAAAAATCAGCGTCCACACTGAAAAATGGTGAACGTCCAGCCCTAGCTCACAGGCCAAAGGTGCCAGCCCCAAAACGCATGCCTGCCCTCAAACCTCCCTCAGGGGCCCTCGCACAGACCCACTCACACTGGGGCTGCGGGCTCGCCTGTCCGAGCAAGGGCTCAACATACAGCCTTACGACCCTCTCCACCAAAATCAGCGTCCACACTGAAAAATGTGAACGTCCAGCCCTAGCTCACAGGCCAAAGGTGCCAGCCCCAAAACGCATGCCTGCCCTCAAACCTCCCTCAGGGGCCCTCGCACAGACCCACTCACACTGGGGCTGCGGGCTCGCCTGTCCGAGCAAGGGCTCAACATAGAGCCTTACGACCCTCTCCACCAAAAATCAGTCTCCACGCTCAAAATGGTAAACGTCCAGCCCTAGCTCACAGGCCAAAGGTGCCAGCCCCAAAACGCATGCCTGCCCTCAAACCTCCCTCAGGGGCCCTCGCACAGACCCACTCACATTGGGGCTGCGGGCTCGCCTGTCCGAGCAAGGGCTCAACATAGAGCCTTACGACCCTCTCCACCAAAATCAGCGTCCACACTGAAAAATGTGAACGTCCAGCCCTAGCTCACAGGCCAAAGGTGCCAGCCCCAAAACGCATGCCTGCCCTCAAACCTCCCTCAGGGGCCCTCGCACAGACCCACTCACACTGGGGCTGCGGGCTCGCCTGTCCGAGCAAGGGCTCAACATAGAGCCTTACGACCCTCTCCACCAAAATCAGCGTCCACACTGAAAAATGTGAACGTCCAGCCCTAGCTCACAGGCCAAAGGTGCCAGCCCCAAAACGCATGCCTGCCCTCAAACCTCCCTCAGGGGCCCTCGCACAGACCCACTCACACTGGGGCTGCGGGCTCGCCTGTCCGAGCAAGGGCTCAACATAGAGCCTTACGTCCCTCTCCACCAAAATCAGCGTCCACACTGAAAAATGTGAACGTCCAGCCCTAGCTCACAGGCCAAAGGTGCCAGCCCCAAAACGCATGCCTGCCCTCAAACCTCCCTCAGGGGCCCTCGCACAGACCCACTCACACTGGGGCTGCGGGCTCGCCTGTCCAAGCAAGGGCTCAACATACAGCCTTACGACCCTCTCCACCAAAAATCAGCGTCCACACTGAAAAATGGTAAACGTCCAGCCCTAGCTCACAGGCCAAAGGTGCCAGCCCCAAAACGCATGCCTGCCCTCAAACCTCCCTCAGGGGCCCTCGCACAGACCCACTCACACTGGGGCTGCGGGCTCGCCTGTCCAAGCAAGGGCTCAACATAGAGCCTTACGACCCTCTCCACCAAAATCAGCGTCCACACTGAAAAATGTGAACGTCCAGCCCTAGCTCACAGGCCAAAGGTGCCAGCCCCAAAACGCATGCCTGCCCTCAAACCTCCCTCAGGGGCCCTCGCACAGACCCACTCACATTGGGGCTGCGGGCTCGCCTAGCCGAGCAAGGGCTCAACATAGAGCCTTACGACCCTCTCCACCAAAATCAGCGTCCACACTGAAAAATGTGAACGTCCAGCCCTAGCTCACAGGCCAAAGGTGCCAGCCCCAAAACGCATGCCTGCCCTCAAACCTCCCTCAGGGGCCCTCGCACAGACCCACTCACATTGGGGCTGCGGGCTCGCCTGTCCAAGCAAGGGCTCAACATAGAGCCTTACGTCCCTCTCCACCAAAAATCAGCGTCCACACTGAAAAATGTGAACGTCCAGCCCTAGCTCACAGGCCAAAGGTGCCAGCCCCAAAACGCATGCCTGCCCTCAAACCTCCCTCAGGGGCCCTCGCACAGACCCACTCACACTGGGGCTGCGGGCTCGCCTAGCCGAGCAAGGGCTCAACATAGAGCCTTACGACCCTCTCCACCAAAAATCAGCGTCCACACTGAAAAATGTGAACGTCCAGCCCTAGCTCACAGGCCAAAGGTGCCAGCCCCAAAACGCATGCCTGCCCTCAAACCTCCCTCAGGGGCCCTCGCACAGAACCACTCACACTGGGGCTGCGGGCTCGCCTGTCCGAGCAAGGGCTCAACATAGAGCCTTACGACCCTCTCCACCAAAATCAGTCTCCACGCTCAAAATGGTAAACGTCCAGCCCTAGCTCACAGGCCAAAGGTGCCAGCCCCAAAACGCATGCCTGCCCTCAAACCTCCCTCAGGGGCCCTCGCACAGACCCACTCACACTGGGGCTGCGGGCTCGCCTGTCCGAGCAAGGGCTCAACATAGAGCCTTACGTCCCTCTCCACCAAAATCAGCGTCCACACTGAAAAATGTGAACGTCCAGCCCTAGCTCACAGGCCAAAGGTGCCAGCCCCAAAACGCATGCCTGCCCTCAAACCTCCCTCAGGGGCCCTCGCACAGACCCACTCACATTGGGGCTGCGGGCTCGCCTAGCCGAGCAAGGGCTCAACATAGAGCCTTACGTCCCTCTCCACCAAAATCAGCGTCCACACTGAAAAATGTGAACGTCCAGCCCTAGCTCACAGGCCAAAGGTGCCAGCCCCAAAACGCATGCCTGCCCTCAAACCTCCCTCAGCGGCCCTCGCACAGACCCACTCACATTGGGGCTGCGGGCTCGCCTGTCCGAGCAAGGGCTCAACATAGAGCCTTACGACCCTCTCCACCAAAAATCAGCGTCCACACTGAAAAATGGTAACGTCCAGCCCTAGCTCACAGGCCAAAGGTGCCAGCCCCAAAACGCATGCCTGCCCTCAAACCTCCCTCAGCGGCCCTCGCACAGACCCACTCACACTGGGGCTGCGGGCTCGCCTGTCCGAGCAAGGGCTCAACATAGAGCCTTACGACCCTCTCCACCAAAAATCAGTCTCCACGCTCAAAATGGTAAACGTCCAGCCCTAGCTCACAGGCCAAAGGTGCCAGCCCCAAAACGCATGCCTGCCCTCAAACCTCCCTCAGGGGCCCTCGCACAGACCCACTCACACTGGGGCTGCGGGCTCGCCTGTCCGAGCAAGGGCTCAACATACAGCCTTACGACCCTCTCCACCAAAATCAGCGTCCACACTGAAAAATGTGAACGTCCAGCCCTAGCTCACAGGCCAAAGGTGCCAGCCCCAAAACGCATGCCTGCCCTCAAACCTCCCTCAGGGGCCCTCGCACAGACCCACTCACACTGGGGCTGCGGGCTCGCCTGTCCGAGCAAGGGCTCAACATACAGCCTTACGTCCCTCTCCACCAAAATCAGCGTCCACACTGAAAAATGTGAACGTCCAGCCCTAGCTCACAGGCCAAAGGTGCCAGCCCCAAAACGCATGCCTGCCCTCAAACCTCCCTCAGGGGCCCTCGCACAGACCCACTCACATTGGGGCTGCGGGCTCGCCTGTCCGAGCAAGGGCTCAACATAGAGCCTTACGTCCCTCTCCACCAAAATCAGCGTCCACACTGAAAAATGTGAACGTCCAGCCCTAGCTCACAGGCCAAAGGTGCCAGCCCCAAAACGCATGCCTGCCCTCAAACCTCCCTCAGGGGCCCTCGCACAGACCCACTCACACTGGGGCTGCGGGCTCGCCTGTCCGAGCAAGGGCTCAACATAGAGCCTTACGACCCTCTCCACCAAAATCAGCGTCCACACTGAAAAATGTGAACGTCCAGCCCTAGCTCACAGGCCAAAGGTGCCAGCCCCAAAACGCATGCCTGCCCTCAAACCTCCCTCAGGGGCCCTCGCACAGACCCACTCACACTGGGGCTGCGGGCTCGCCTGTCCGAGCAAGGGCTCAACATACAGCCTTACGACCCTCTCCACCAAAATCAGCGTCCACACTGAAAAATGGTAAACGTCCAGCCCTAGCTCACAGGCCAAAGGTGCCAGCCCCAAAACGCATGCCTGCCCTCAAACCTCCCTCAGGGGCCCTCGCACAGACCCACTCACATTGGGGCTGCGGGCTCGCCTGTCCGAGCAAGGGCTCAACATACAGCCTTACGACCCTCTCCACCAAAATCAGCGTCCACACTGAAAAATGTGAACGTCCAGCCCTAGCTCACAGGCCAAAGGTGCCAGCCCCAAAACGCATGCCTGCCCTCAAACCTCCCTCAGGGGCCCTCGCACAGACCCACTCACACTGGGGCTGCGGGCTCGCCTGTCCAAGCAAGGGCTCAACATAGAGCCTTACGACCCTCTCCACCAAAAATCAGTCTCCACACTGAAAAATGGTAAACGTCCAGCCCTAGCTCACAGGCCAAAGGTGCCAGCCCCAAAACGCATGCCTGCCCTCAAACCTCCCTCAGGGGCCCTCGCACAGACCCACTCACACTGGGGCTGCGGGCTCGCCTAGCCGAGCAAGGGCTCAACATAGAGCCTTACGACCCTCTCCACCAAAAATCAGCGTCCACACTGAAAAATGTGAACGTCCAGCCCTAGCTCACAGGCCAAAGGTGCCAGCCCCAAAACGCATGCCTGCCCTCAAACCTCCCTCAGGGGCCCTCGCACAGACCCACTCACACTGGGGCTGCGGGCTCGCCTGTCCAAGCAAGGGCTCAACATAGAGCCTTACGACCCTCTCCACCAAAAATCAGCGTCCACACTGAAAAATGTGAACGTCCAGCCCTAGCTCCCAGGCCAAAGGTGCCAGCCCCAAAACGCATGCCTGCCCTCAAACCTCCCTCAGGGGCCCTCGCACAGACCCACTCACATTGGGGCTGCGGGCTCGCCTAGCCGAGCAAGGGCTCAACATACAGCCTTACGTCCCTCTCCACCAAAATCAGCGTCCACACTGAAAAATGTGAACGTCCAGCCCTAGCTCACAGGCCAAAGGTGCCAGCCCCAAAACGCATGCCTGCCCTCAAACCTCCCTCAGGGGCCCTCGCACAGACCCACTCACACTGGGGCTGCGGGCTCGCCTGTCCAAGCAAGGGCTCAACATAGAGCCTTACGACCCTCTCCACCAAAAATCAGTCTCCACGCTCAAAATGGTAAACGTCCAGCCCTAGCTCACAGGCCAAAGGTGCCAGCCCCAAAACGCATGCCTGCCCTCAAACCTCCCTCAGGGGCCCTCGCACAGACCCACTCACATTGGGGCTGCGGGCTCGCCTGTCCAAGCAAGGGCTCAACATAGAGCCTTACGACCCTCTCCACCAAAATCAGCGTCCACACTGAAAAATGTGAACGTCCAGCCCTAGCTCACAGGCCAAAGGTGCCAGCCCCAAAACGCATGCCTGCCCTCAAACCTCCCTCAGGGGCCCTCGCACAGACCCACTCACATTGGGGCTGCGGGCTCGCCTAGCCGAGCAAGGGCTCAACATAGAGCCTTACGTCCCTCTCCACCAAAATCAGCGTCCACACTGAAAAATGTGAACGTCCAGCCCTAGCTCACAGGCCAAAGGTGCCAGCCCCAAAACGCATGCCTGCCCTCAAACCTCCCTCAGGGGCCCTCGCACAGACCCACTCACATTGGGGCTGCGGGCTCGCCTGTCCAAGCAAGGGCTCAACATAGAGCCTTACGACCCTCTCCACCAAAAATCAGCGTCCACACTGAAAAATGGTAAACGTCCAGCCCTAGCTCACAGGCCAAAGGTGCCAGCCCCAAAACGCATGCCTGCCCTCAAACCTCCCTCAGGGGCCCTCGCACAGACCCACTCACACTGGGGCTGCGGGCTCGCCTGTCCGAGCAAGGGCTCAACATAGAGCCTTACGACCCTCTCCACCAAAAATCAGCGTCCACACTGAAAAATGTGAACGTCCAGCCCTAGCTCACAGGCCAAAGGTGCCAGCCCCAAAACGCATGCCTGCCCTCAAACCTCCCTCAGGGGCCCTCGCACAGAACCACTCACACTGGGGCTGCGGGCTCGCCTGTCCGAGCAAGGGCTCAACATAGAGCCTTACGACCCTCTCCACCAAAAATCAGTCTCCACACTCAAAATGGTAAACGTCCAGCCCTAGCTCACAGGCCAAAGGTGCCAGCCCCAAAACGCATGCCTGCCCTCAAACCTCCCTCAGGGGCCCTCGCACAGACCCACTCACACTGGGGCTGCGGGCTCGCCTGTCCGAGCAAGGGCTCAACATAGAGCCTTACGACCCTCTCCACCAAAAATCAGTCTCCACACTGAAAAATGTGAACGTCCAGCCCTAGCTCACAGGCCAAAGGTGCCAGCCCCAAAACGCATGCCTGCCCTCAAACCTCCCTCAGGGGCCCTCGCACAGACCCACTCACACTGGGGCTGCGGGCTCGCCTGTCCGAGCAAGGGCTCAACATAGAGCCTTACGTCCCTCTCCACCAAAAATCAGCGTCCACACTGAAAAATGTGAACGTCCAGCCCTAGCTCACAGGCCAAAGGTGCCAGCCCCAAAACGCATGCCTGCCCTCAAACCTCCCTCAGCGGCCCTCGCACAGACCCACTCACACTGGGGCTGCGGGCTCGCCTGTCCGAGCAAGGGCTCAACATACAGCCTTACGACCCTCTCCACCAAAAATCAGTCTCCACACTGAAAAATGGTAAACGTCCAGCCCTAGCTCACAGGCCAAAGGTGCCAGCCCCAAAACGCATGCCTGCCCTCAAACCTCCCTCAGGGGCCCTCGCACAGACCCACTCACACTGGGGCTGCGGGCTCGCCTGTCCGAGCAAGGGCTCAACATACAGCCTTACGTCCCTCTCCACCAAAATCAGCGTCCACACTGAAAAATGGTAAACGTCCAGCCCTAGCTCACAGGCCAAAGGTGCCAGCCCCAAAACGCATGCCTGCCCTCAAACCTCCCTCAGGGGCCCTCGCACAGACCCACTCACACTGGGGCTGCGGGCTCGCCTGTCCGAGCAAGGGCTCAACATACAGCCTTACGTCCCTCTCCACCAAAATCAGCGTCCACACTGAAAAATGTGAACGTCCAGCCCTAGCTCACAGGCCAAAGGTGCCAGCCCCAAAACGCATGCCTGCCCTCAAACCTCCCTCAGCGGCCCTCGCACAGACCCACTCACACTGGGGCTGCGGGCTCGCCTGTCCGAGCAAGGGCTCAACATAGAGCCTTACGACCCTCTCCACCAAAATCAGCGTCCACACTGAAAAATGTGAACGTCCAGCCCTAGCTCCCAGGCCAAAGGTGCCAGCCCCAAAACGCATGCCTGCCCTCAAACCTCCCTCAGCGGCCCTCGCACAGACCCACTCACATTGGGGCTGCGGGCTCGCCTGTCCAAGCAAGGGCTCAACATATAGCCTTACGACCCTCTCCACCAAAAATCAGCGTCCACACTGAAAAATGTGAACGTCCAGCCCTAGCTCACAGGCCAAAGGTGCCAGCCCCAAAACGCATGCCTGCCCTCAAACCTCCCTCAGGGGCCCTCGCACAGACCCACTCACACTGGGGCTGCGGGCTCGCCTGTCCGAGCAAGGGCTCAACATAGAGCCTTACGACCCTCTCCACCAAAAATCAGTCTCCACGCTCAAAATGGTAAACGTCCAGCCCTAGCTCCCAGGCCAAAGGTGCCAGCCCCAAAACGCATGCCTGCCCTCAAACCTCCCTCAGCGGCCCTCGCACAGACCCACTCACATTGGGGCTGCGGGCTCGCCTAGCCGAGCAAGGGCTCAACATAGAGCCTTACGACCCTCTCCACCAAAATCAGCGTCCACACTGAAAAATGTGAACGTCCAGCCCTAGCTCACAGGCCAAAGGTGCCAGCCCCAAAACGCATGCCTGCCCTCAAACCTCCCTCAGGGGCCCTCGCACAGAACCACTCACATTGGGGCTGCGGGCTCGCCTGTCCAAGCAAGGGCTCAACATAGAGCCTTACGACCCTCTCCACCAAAAATCAGCGTCCACGCTGAAAAATGGTAAACGTCCAGCCCTAGCTCACAGGCCAAAGGTGCCAGCCCCAAAACGCATGCCTGCCCTCAAACCTCCCTCAGGGGCCCTCGCACAGACCCACTCACACTGGGGCTGCGGGCTCGCCTGTCCAAGCAAGGGCTCAACATAGAGCCTTACGTCCCTCTCCACCAAAAATCAGCGTCCACACTGAAAAATGGTAACGTCCAGCCCTAGCTCACAGGCCAAAGGTGCCAGCCCCAAAACGCATGCCTGCCCTCAAACCTCCCTCAGCGGCCCTCGCACAGACCCACTCACATTGGGGCTGCGGGCTCGCCTAGCCGAGCAAGGGCTCAACATAGAGCCTTACGACCCTCTCCACCAAAAATCAGTCTCCACACTCAAAATGGTAAACGTCCAGCCCTAGCTCACAGGCCAAAGGTGCCAGCCCCAAAACGCATGCCTGCCCTCAAACCTCCCTCAGGGGCCCTCGCACAGAACCACTCACATTGGGGCTGCGGGCTCGCCTGTCCAAGCAAGGGCTCAACATAGAGCCTTACGACCCTCTCCACCAAAAATCAGCGTCCACACTGAAAAATGGTAAACGTCCAGCCCTAGCTCACAGGCCAAAGGTGCCAGCCCCAAAACGCATGCCTGCCCTCAAACCTCCCTCAGCGGCCCTCGCACAGACCCACTCACACT
This sequence comes from Grus americana, assembly GCF_028858705.1. Taxonomy (NCBI): domain Eukaryota; kingdom Metazoa; phylum Chordata; class Aves; order Gruiformes; family Gruidae; genus Grus; species Grus americana. The sequence continues at coordinate 1,717,573 of NC_072882.1, forward strand.
GGGGCTGCGGGCTCGCCTAGCCGAGCAAGGGCTCAACATACAGCCTTACGACCCTCTCCACCAAAAATCAGTCTCCACACTGAAAAATGTGAACGTCCAGCCCTAGCTCACAGGCCAAAGGTGCCAGCCCCAAAACGCATGCCTGCCCTCAAACCTCCCTCAGGGGCCCTCGCACAGACCCACTCACACTGGGGCTGCGGGCTCGCCTAGCCGAGCAAGGGCTCAACATAGAGCCTTACGACCCTCTCCACCAAAATCAGCGTCCACACTGAAAAATGTGAACGTCCAGCCCTAGCTCACAGGCCAAAGGTGCCAGCCCCAAAACGCATGCCTGCCCTCAAACCTCCCTCAGCGGCCCTCGCACAGACCCACTCACACTGGGGCTGCGGGCTCGCCTGTCCGAGCAAGGGCTCAACATAGAGCCTTACGACCCTCTCCACCAAAATCAGCGTCCACACTGAAAAATGTGAACGTCCAGCCCTAGCTCACAGGCCAAAGGTGCCAGCCCCAAAACGCATGCCTGCCCTCAAACCTCCCTCAGGGGCCCTCGCACAGAACCACTCACACTGGGGCTGCGGGCTCGCCTGTCCGAGCAAGGGCTCAACATAGAGCCTTACGACCCTCTCCACCAAAAATCAGTCTCCACGCTCAAAATGGTAAACGTCCAGCCCTAGCTCCCAGGCCAAAGGTGCCAGCCCCAAAACGCATGCCTGCCCTCAAACCTCCCTCAGGGGCCCTCGCACAGACCCACTCACACTGGGGCTGCGGGCTCGCCTGTCCAAGCAAGGGCTCAACATAGAGCCTTACGTCCCTCTCCACCAAAAATCAGTCTCCACGCTCAAAATGGTAAACGTCCAGCCCTAGCTCACAGGCCAAAGGTGCCAGCCCCAAAACGCATGCCTGCCCTCAAACCTCCCTCAGGGGCCCTCGCACAGACCCACTCACACTGGGGCTGCGGGCTCGCCTAGCCGAGCAAGGGCTCAACATAGAGCCTTACGACCCTCTCCACCAAAATCAGCGTCCACACTGAAAAATGTGAACGTCCAGCCCTAGCTCACAGGCCAAAGGTGCCAGCCCCAAAACGCATGCCTGCCCTCAAACCTCCCTCAGGGGCCCTCGCACAGAACCACTCACATTGGGGCTGCGGGCTCGCCTAGCCGAGCAAGGGCTCAACATAGAGCCTTACGACCCTCTCCACCAAAATCAGCGTCCACACTGAAAAATGTGAACGTCCAGCCCTAGCTCACAGGCCAAAGGTGCCAGCCCCAAAACGCATGCCTGCCCTCAAACCTCCCTCAGGGGCCCTCGCACAGACCCACTCACACTGGGGCTGCGGGCTCGCCTAGCCGAGCAAGGGCTCAACATACAGCCTTACGACCCTCTCCACCAAAAATCAGTCTCCACGCTCAAAATGGTAAACGTCCAGCCCTAGCTCCCAGGCCAAAGGTGCCAGCCCCAAAACGCATGCCTGCCCTCAAACCTCCCTCAGCGGCCCTCGCACAGACCCACTCACACTGGGGCTGCGGGCTCGCCTAGCCGAGCAAGGGCTCAACATACAGCCTTACGACCCTCTCCACCAAAAATCAGCGTCCACACTGAAAAATGTGAACGTCCAGCCCTAGCTCACAGGCCAAAGGTGCCAGCCCCAAAACGCGTGCCTGCCCTCAAACCTCCCTCAGGGGCCCTCGCACAGACCCACTCACATTGGGGCTGCGGGCTCGCCTAGCCGAGCAAGGGCTCAACATACAGCCTTACGTCCCTCTCCACCAAAATCAGCGTCCACACTGAAAAATGTGAACGTCCAGCCCTAGCTCACAGGCCAAAGGTGCCAGCCCCAAAACGCATGCCTGCCCTCAAACCTCCCTCAGCGGCCCTCGCACAGACCCACTCACATTGGGGCTGCGGGCTCGCCTGTCCGAGCAAGGGCTCAACATACAGCCTTACGACCCTCTCCACCAAAATCAGCGTCCACACTGAAAAATGTGAACGTCCAGCCCTAGCTCACAGGCCAAAGGTGCCAGCCCCAAAACGCATGCCTGCCCTCAAACCTCCCTCAGCGGCCCTCGCACAGACCCACTCACACTGGGGCTGCGGGCTCGCCTGTCCGGGCAAGGGCTCAACATAGAGCCTTACGACCCTCTCCACCAAAATCAGTCTCCACGCTCAAAATGGTAAACGTCCAGCCCTAGCTCACAGGCCAAAGGTGCCAGCCCCAAAACGCATGCCTGCCCTCAAACCTCCCTCAGGGGCCCTCGCACAGACCCACTCACACTGGGGCTGCGGGCTCGCCTGTCCGAGCAAGGGCTCAACATAGAGCCTTACGACCCTCTCCACCAAAAATCAGTCTCCACGCTGAAAAATGTGAACGTCCAGCCCTAGCTCCCAGGCCAAAGGTGCCAGCCCCAAAACGCATGCCTGCCCTCAAACCTCCCTCAGCGGCCCTCGCACAGACCCACTCACACTGGGGCTGCGGGCTCGCCTGTCCGAGCAAGGGCTCAACATAGAGCCTTATGACCCTCTCCACCAAAAATCAGCGTCCACACTGAAAAATGTGAACGTCCAGCCCTAGCTCACAGGCCAAAGGTGCCAGCCCCAAAACGCATGCCTGCCCTCAAACCTCCCTCAGGGGCCCTCGCACAGAACCACTCACATTGGGGCTGCGGGCTCGCCTGTCCAAGCAAGGGCTCAACATAGAGCCTTACGACCCTCTCCACCAAAAATCAGTCTCCACGCTCAAAATGGTAAACGTCCAGCCCTAGCTCACAGGCCAAAGGTGCCAGCCCCAAAACGCATGCCTGCCCTCAAACCTCCCTCAGGGGCCCTCGCACAGACCCACTCACGTTGGGCCTGCGGGCTCTCCTTTAACACATTACTTTTGCCCACCTCTCTGTCTCCTTTCAACAGTCCTATTCACACAGATAGTCTTAAATGTCAGGAAGGGAACACACTGGACTTTCACAGGCAGAAGGATGTTTGAACAGCCATGGGGTGCAGCGTAGAGCAACATATGGAAGACAGAGACTGTTTGCTGGATAGGCAGATACAAAGAAATGAATTTTTCACAAGTCATAGAAGAAGTATTAAATAATAGCAGGTTGGGTACCAGAACAGAAGAGGCCTAGAAAGGAAAAGTAGGAGGCAGCAACGTTCAGGGCAGCATTGGTAGAAAAGTGAAAATCTTCAGCAGTCTGGACAGTGTGAAAGGGAGATGGAGGCAGGGCAAGAAAGGATGCAGGCAGAGATCTGGAGAAGCACAGCAGGGACGGGCCCAATTCTCCACACCTCCTGGCACTAATGGGAGACTTTCACCACCCTGAGCCCTCTCTCTGCATCCCCCCTTCCTCCTCCAGAGAGCAGGCTGCCCGACCCTCGCCCACCCAGGTCCAGGTGGCAGGTGTCTCGACGCTCCTCTCCCATGAGGCTTCCCAGATACCTGGCAGCTCCCACACACGGCCCATGAAGGCACCAAACTCCTGGTGCTGTGTGCTGATGGTACACACTGTCGTTGAATGCTAGGAGGGATCCTACCTTGCTGCAGGGACTTGCTGTTCTTTGTCAGAGGCAGCTGTCTGTGGCAGCCCCTTCATTTCCTTCTTAGGCCAGCTCCTAAGGACAGGCAAGGACAGGCCACCCTCTCCCCAGTCAGAGCCCTTGGCATAGAGGGACCATCCCAGTCCTCAGCCCCAGTGGCTACACAAAGAGCTACCCTGCCCCTTCACTACCTGCAGCCCTTTTAAAAACTACACCCAGCCCCATCCTAATAGGACACACCTGCGCTGCCCAAGCCCAGCACACACCTGTGAAGGTTTGTACTTTAATGCACAACAAAAACACCAGCCATGGAGAAGATGTTTTGAGAAATAAACTTCCCTCAGTGGTCCTCACACAGCCTTGCCAACATCTCCTTACTGAAGAAAGCCCCAAAAGGGCTGGTCGAGGGCAAGAGGGTCGTAAGGCTCTATGCTGAGCCCCTGGTCGGCTAGGCGAGCCCGCAGCCCCAGTGTGAGTGGGTCTGTGCGAGGGCCGCTGAGGGAGGTTTGAGGCCGTTTGGGGGGACACACGCCCCCCCACACCCCGCAGTGCCGCCCACTCACGCCAGGGGTCGCACTTGTGCTGCCGGAACCCGCTCGGCACCGTCCCCCCGCTGGGAAGGGGAGGAGTCAGGGAGGGGCGTGGCGCGATTTGGCCACGCCCTCTTTCCGCCCGCCCCCCCGCCGGCGCGTCTGGGCCCTGTGGGGTCACGACCCCCATGCGCTTCCATGCTCCCACACGTGTTCGCGTCACGGAGCCGCCCCACGAGAGGAGGGGAGTCGTGTGTTCCCGTTGCAAGGCACGATGGGAAACTCCGTGTACCGCCCCGTGATGCTGCGCGGACCCGTTCAGACAAAGGACCCGGACCCGCCCCCTCCGCGCAGGGCACGCCGGGAAGGTGGTGGAGAGGCCGTAGCCCACTGGACTTCAGCTCCCGGTAGGCTCTGCGCGGGGGCTTGGGGGCGGGGCCTGGTCAGAGGTCAAGGGGCGTGCCGGACGGCCGGCAGCGCGGTCTGCGGGGTGCCGTGCACAGGTAGGCCCTGGGGGCGCCGTGACGTGATATGTCGTCGCATTACGTCTTTTGGGGACTTGAGAGGCTGCGGGAGGAAGGGGGTGGTGGCGGGAGGAAGGGGGTGGTGGCGGGAGGGGCCTGCGAGGGGCAGTGCTGGGGCTGGGCGCCGGTGAGCGCGCCCTGGAGGAGGTACGGCTGGGCCTGGGCCTGGGGCCCGCGGGGGCGCAGGGCCGGGGCTGGGCGGCAGCTGGGGGCCCCTGAGCGGCTGGGCTGCACTGGGGGGCAGTTAGGGGGCAGGGCAGGGTTAGGGGAGCAGTTAGGGGGCCTGGGGGGGCACAGGGCTGTGCTTCAGGGTAGCTGGGGCCGTGGGGGTGCAGGGGACCGGGCAGAGCGGTGCTAGGGCTCTTCCTTCCCTGTTTCGGAGCCGGGGGGGGGGGGAGCCCAGGCCGCCCTCTCGCCTCCACCCCGCCCACGGGACCTCCCCCCGGGCCTGCACTGTCACCTCCCCCAGGGCTTGGGGGGCTGCTGAGCCACACTGTCACCCATCTCTCCCCTCCGCAGGCACCAGGCGATGGCAGCATGGAGGAGAGTGTGGCTGAGACGGCAGGGATGGTGACAGAGCTGATGCCAGCAGCAGAGGAGGAGGACGAAGATGATGATGACGACAACCACGACGACCTGGCAGGGCGGTTCCTGCGGCTGGAGCAAGAGCAGAACGCGCTGCTGCAGGCGCTGCCACCCTTCGGGGAGCCCGTCAGCCACGTCTACCACCCCCTCGACTACGCCTGGGAACCCCACTGCGACTTCGTGCGCCGCTATTGCCGCACTCCCAAACGCGTCCTGTTCCTCGGCATGAACCCCGGCCCCTTCGGCATGGCCCAGACTGGGGTGCGGCACTGGGGGGACCCCAGCGGGGGAGGGAAACTGAGGCACGGACAAGGCTGGGATGGGGCTGGGGGTGTTTGTAGGGTGGCTGTGCCCAGGGGACGGTGTGTGCGCACCCCGTATGCCCTTGCAGAGCCAAATTGGGGGCTGGGGGGGAAACTGAGGCACAGGACGTCCCAATCCATCCCTACAGAGCCCTAGGTGAGGGCACGGAGGCAGCTGAGTTAGCTCCAGCACTGGTTTGGGGTGCCCATTCCCAAAGGTGCCCCCAAACCCCCCTCCCAACTCCCTTTGCATGGGAAACCACACCCGGGGGGTGATCACAAGCACCCCCGATCTCCCTTCCCCTCCAACAGGTTCCCTTCGGAGAAGCCTGGCACGTGCGGGAGTGGCTGCGGGTCGTCGGGGGGGTGAAGAAGCCGCCCTCGGAGCACCCCAAGCGCCCAGTGCTGGGCCTGGCCTGCCGACGGGCAGAGGTGAGCGGCGCCCGTTTTTGGGGGCTGGTACGGACCCTCTGCCCCGATCCTCACCTCTTCTTCCGTCACTGCTTCGTCCACAATCACTGTCCCCTCCTCTTCCTCGCTTCCAGCGGTCGGAATTTGCCCCCCAACGAGTTGCCCCCCGCCCAACGGGATCAGTTGATGGGACTTTGCGACCGGGCATTGGCACGAGCCGTTGGGCTACTGGGTGTTGGGCTGGTGGTAGGCATTGGGCGTTATGCCGAGCGTCGGGCACGGCGCGCGTTGGCAACCACCGGCTTGGCTGTTCGAGTCGAGGGGTTACCCCATCCCTCGCCTCGAAATCCCCGAGCCAACCGAGGCTGGGAGGAACTGGCCAAGGCGAGACTGGGAGAACTGGGAGTGCTAGAGTTGTTGGAGAGGGACGGGGGAGCGACAGGGAGGTGAGGGGGGAGGTTTGAAGGTGGGGAGGGTGGATCTGTGCCTCAGTTTCCCCTGCTGAGAGCAAGGCTGAGGTTTGGGGGGAGGTGAATGGGTTTGTGCCTCAGTTTCCCCAGTTGGGAGCTGGTTTGGGGCACCTTTAAGAGGTGGAGGACGGATCCGTGCCTCAGTTTCCCCTACAGGACCCAGCCTGGGGTCTCATTTTGAGAGAGGGAGTGGGTCCATGCCTCAGTTTCCCCACTGAGAGCAAAGCAAGGTCCCATCACACAGGGATGGGGGAGCGATCCACCCCCCCAACCCCCTGTGCCTCAGTTTCTCCTCACTGCAGGGCAGACCCCACCCCAAGGGCTAATTCTGCGGGCAGACCCTGCCAGCAGCCTCCAGTCTTCCCAGTTTAACCAGTTTAACACTAAACAGGCCCTTGGGGGGCAGGGTGGGGGAGCACCACATCCCATGGGGGGTTGTGGCCATGACCCCACCCTGTGCCTCAGTTTGCCCTGGGTGCCCCAGGCTTGATCCCCACCAAGCTCTGGGGCTCATCACCTTTTTATTTCCCCTAAAATCTCCCCGGCTTGGGGTTTTTTTGGGGGGGGGGTTAAGCTATTTAACCCAAAGGGTCTGTGGTTCTGCTTGCTCTTGGCAGGGGAAACTGAGGCACGGGTGCGTCCCCCGGACTGGAGTGACGGTGGGTGGGGATACGAGGTGCTAAGGGGCTCCCCAGGGGGGTCTGTCGCGTGTCCCCGTGCCTCAGTTTCCCCTGCCAGCAATAAACTGCATCCTGCGGGGCCATGGCCTCCGTGTCGTCCTTTGGTTGCCCCCACCCCGTGGTTGGGGGGGGGTCACCTGAGCCTGGGGGGTGCTCTGGGTGGTACCCTGGTCCCAAGGCACACATGGATTTGGGGGTACAGCCTGGTTTGGGGGTGCAGGGTAGGGGATTTAACTAGATTTGGAGGTGCAGGTGGGGGTACACCCAGATTTGGGGGTGCACATGCGGGGTTGACCAGATGTGCGGGTATAACCCACCATGTCCCCCAAAGACTGAACCCACATGGGGTGTTTTGGGGGCATGGACACCCCCCACCGTCCCAATGCCCCCCCAAAACTGGCAGAGGTGTCTGGAGGGAGACGCTGTATCCAGTGGGGTGCAAGGGGGGGACATGGGCTGGGGGAGGGGGGACATGGGGACCTGGAGGGGGACACGGGTGTTTCAGGGGGACACACACACGGGAGGGGGTCCCTAGGGCAGCCACAGGGCTGGAAAGGGGATTTGGGGGGGGGGGGGCGTGTCTTGCCCATTTCAGCAGAGATTCTCATGGGGTTTCCCCATTTCTGGGCCAGCGAAGGGCACGGTGCCCTGGGGACCCCCCCCGGCTTGGGGGGCACCCTCTGACTACATCTCCCATGGTGAGGCCACCCACACCCCTCCCCGGTGATGCCCCACAGGACATGAAGTCCCGCAGAGGGGGGGAGGGCCTCCCCCTATGGCCTGGGGGGGGGTTGAACCCCCCTGGGCAGCACTACCACCCCCCCAAACCCCCATGGAGGGACAGCTCCTGCCCCAGGGCACCCCAACCTCAACCACTGCCCCCCCCCAAACCCCTGTCCTGGTCACCCCCCACTTCCACCCACTTCCCCCCCATTCTGGGTTCCCTGGGAACCCCCACACACCACCTCGTCCCCCCCATTTACCCCTCAGTGACAATTTTATATCCCCACGACGTTCCTGGAGCAGCCGCTGGCACTAAACCACGTTGTCACTTCCCAAACTAAAAATCCCCAATAACTCGTTTTTTACAGAAAACGCCGTCCCGCCGCTGCCGAGGGCTGGATGTCACCGCGTTTCCAGGTGATCATCGCATCGAGTGACTGGTGGGATACTGAGGAGGTTTTGGAACTGGGGGATCAGATGTTTCCTGGAGGAAGGGGAAGGTGTTGGGGAGGGGAAGGAGGGTCTTGGTCTCAGTCCCACTGATGGCATCGGTGTGTGACAGCCCCCGGGAGGGAGCGAGGCAGGGAAGGAGGAAAGGAGGCAGGGAAGGAGGAAAGGAGGCAGGGAAGGAAGAAAGGAGGCAGGGAAGGAAGAAAGGAGGGAGGGAAGGCAGGGTAGGAGGAAGGGCAGGGGGGAAGCAGGGCAGGAGGGAAGCAGGGCTGGAGGGTGTTTGCGGCTCCCACTGGGTCCTCACCTGGATCAGAGCACGGCGGTAGCAGGGGGGATGTTCTGGCACTTCTTGATGTCCAGAGTCGCAAAAAACGGGGATGGATGGGTGGGTGGGCAGATCCACTGCGTGGGTGGGGGAAGGATGGGTACCTATAGATAAATGGGTGGTTGGATGCACAGACAGATGTACAGGTGGGTCAGAGGGGCGGACGGACAGACAGTTCGGTGGACGGATGGATGGATGCACAGACGTGCGTAGATACACAGATGGGTGGGGGGACGGACGGATGGGAGTGTGGGCGGATCGTCACACGTGGATGGGGCAGCTCTGGTGGGAGGGGGGACGGGGACGGGGTGTCTCAGCGCCAGCAGCCCTGGAGCAGGGACCGAGGTCCCGTGTCCGTCTGTCCACGCGTGAGAGCACCCGCCCATGTTTCCTCAAGCTTCGCTGCCCGGGAGGACAGCTTGGGAAAGGGCATGTCCAATGGCTCTTCCTGCTGTTTCCATCTTGGATTTGGGGAGAAAAGGGGCCAAAAAGCGGCAAAAGGAGCTTTTAATCTTATTAGGGAGGTTTGAGTCCATTTGAGATGAAACGGGGGCCGGCTCAGCAGACTTCGGGCTGATCCGGAGCGGGTTCATCCTCCTCCGCCATCAAACGGGGACCGTTAACGTGGGACAGACAGAGAGAAAAATAAAGAGATGCTGAGACAGATGGGGAGAGAAAGGCTTGGGGCTTTGGGGAGGGGGTGGATGCTCCATGGGACACAGGGATAATCCGAAAGATGGAGAGATGGAAAGATAAACACCGGGAGAGATGGAAAACCAGCTAGACGGACAGACTGGAAGGACAGAGCCGCCCCAGGCTCTGCAGACACAGCGGGCTCACCTGGGTGGGTTTGGGTTAAAAAAAACACCTTTTTTTTTTTTTCTACCATTCTGGCTGTGGGAAACAGCTGGTTTATTCCCTTTTTTCCCCTCATTCCTGGGATCCCTTTGGTTTGGCAGTGCCAAAGCCCCTGGAGCCGGGGGGGTGGAGAAGGGAGCTGCATCTGCTCGGCCCCCTGCACAGCAGGTCACATTGTTTTAGTGAATTACTTTAAATAAAATTTTTAAAAAACAGAAAAAACCCAAGAAGCAGCGAGGAATTAAGGGAAACTAAAGGGTCCAGATCCATCCCTGGGAATAAACGGGCATCTCCGGCTCTCGGCCTTCTTCCTCCTCCTCCTTTTCCCCCGGTGGTGCCTGCAACCATGTGAAAAGCTCCGGGTAATTTATGGCCGTTCCCGGGAAGCCTTCGGAGGCGGCTGGTTTTTCCTGGGATATTTATAGGGATGGGGGGGCTGGAGGCTTTGCCCACTGCCACCCAAGGCCCATGGGGGGGTTATTTATGGGGTTGACTTGGTGGCTCCCCTTGGCTTGCCGTGCCTCCCCCCACCCCCGGCGGGGTGAAAATCTTGGGATCAGGATCAGGGGTAACGTCTGTGCTGTTCTGGCACCAGCCCACCGTGGGTTCTGCCGGGGGCTGGGAGCTTTTTTGGGCAGCACGGTGGGGGGTCCAAGGGGGTCATATAGGGGTGTGAGCATGGGGGGGGCTTGTAGGTACCGATTAACACCATGCAAGTGTGATGCAATAACGTGGGGTGTGAGGCTACACCCCATGAGAACCACATAGGTGCCCTGTAGGTACCATGAACACCCTTTGTACCCTCCAGGTACCCCAGGGACACCCCAAGGTATGCGGTGACGCTCAGCGAGTACCCACAGGTACCCCTAAAACACCCTGCGATACCTGTGGGCACCACAGCCCCCCCCCGTCGGCTCCCTGCCTCAGTTTCCCCTCTGCAGAGGTGGGGTCGCACCACAAGGCCGCCAGCGTTCCGGGAGGAAGGGAAGAAGAAGGGCGAAGCTAATTGAAAACGAAGGGGAAATTTTTAATCAGGGCGAATGTAATTACTGCGGCTGGAGTTGGGCCAGGGCAGCAGGTTAATGGCTCTGCGGCTTCAACTCCATCTTCCCCGCGGCTTCAGCATCAGCCTCGCCTTCCTCCCCTGCTCCCGGATGGGAATTACTGGTGAATCCTGGGAGTGAAGCCTCTTCCTTCCGTCCAGCCCTTCCTCCACCCTTCCCTCCTTCCTTCCTTCCTTCCTTCCTTCCTTCCTTCCTTCCCTCCTTCCTTCCTTCCCTCCATCCTTCCATCCCTCCCTCCCATCTCCTATGCATTCCTTCCCCTTCTTTCCCTCCATCCCATCTTCCTTCCTTCCCTCCATCCTTCCATCCCTCCATCCCTCCCTCCCATCCCCTTATCCATCCTTCCTCTCCTTCCTTCCTCTCCTTCCTTCCCTCCCTCCATCCTCCCATCTCCCTTCCTTCCTTCCTTCCCCTCTATCCATCCTTCCTTCCTTCCTTCCTTCCTTCCTTCCTTCCTTCCTTCCTTCCTTCCTTCCTTCCTTCCCCTCTATCCATCCCTTCCTCCTTCCTTCCTTCCTTCCTTCCTTCCTTCCTTCCCCTCTATCCATCCCTTCCTTCCTTCCTTCCTTCCTTCCTTCCTTCCTTCCTTCCTTCCTTCCTTCCTTCCTTCCTTCCTTCCTTCCTTCCTTCCTTCCTTCCGGCACCGATGCACTGGGCCGAACTGGGAGACACTGGGCCGAACTGGGAGGCACTGTGCTGCTCGGTGGAGCCGGTTGTGCGGAGCCGCGGGTCCGGGCCGGCTCTGCGGGGAGCAGCCGCTAGAGAGAGGCAGAGAGCTGCCGGGACGGCGGGAGCGCCGGGCACCGGGCACCGGCCCCGGGCACCGGCCCCGCACCGAGAAGGGCCCCGGAGCCGGAGCTTGGCTGCGGGACTGGGAGCTGCGGGAATGGGATGTGAGGGACTGGGAGCTGTGGGAATGGCATGGGTGGGAATGGGATGAGCAGGGTTGGGATGGGATGTGTGGGATGGGATGTGCAGGATGGGATGTGCGGGATGGGATGTGCGGGATGGGATGTGCGGGATGGGATGTGTGGGATGGGATGTGCGGGACTGGGATGTGCGGGACTGGGATGTGTGGGATGGGATGTGCGGGATGGGATGTGTGGGATGGGATGTGCGGGACTGGGATGTGCGGGACTGGGATGTGCGGGACTGGGATGTGTGGGATGGGATGTGCGGGACTGGGATGTGTGGGATGGGATGTGTGGGATGGGATGTGCGGGACTGGGATGTGCAAGATGGGATGTGCGGGACTGGGATGTGCGGGATGGGATGTGCAAGATGGGATGTGCGGGACTGGGATGTGCAGGATGGGATGTGCAGGATGGGATGTGCGGGACTGGGATGTGCAAGATGGGATGTGCAGGACTGGGATGTGCGGGATGGGATGTGCGGAATGGGATGTGTGGAACTGGGATGCTGCAGAATGGGGATGGGCAGGACTGGGATGCTGCTGGACTGGGAGCTGTGGAGTTGGGACGTGCGGGATGGGAGTTGCAGGGCTGGGATGCTGCAGAATGGGGCTGTGTGGGACCGGGCTGCTGCTGGACTGGGAGCTGTGGGGTTGGGATGTGCCGGCTGGGATGTGCAGGACTGGGATGTATAGGACGGGATGTGCAGGATGGGATGTGTGGGGTTGAGAATTCCACAGATTTGGCACCACCACGAAGGCGGGGATACCACGACCCCCCACCCCAGGCCGAGCCACGGCAGCTCCAACTCCGTGTCCCACGGGACCAGGCAGCCTTTGCACTGGAGCAGATGGGGGAACGCTCCCCCCGGCCCCCTGCAGCCCCTCACCGCTCTCCACCACCCTTCCCAGCCACATTTTGGGGCAGAAGGAGGCAAAACGTGGGATTTTCTGCCCAGCAAAGGGCTGGGGACCCGCAGGATCAGGCCGCAATTCAGTGGGATCCCCTCCCCACCGTCCCTATCCACAAACCCCTCCCCAAATTTTGGCGAGAGGTTTATTTATTCCTCTCTATATTTTATGTCTCTGTTAATTAGATAATTAATCTTTATTGGTTCCTTTTATTTTTTATTGCTCGCTGCCCGCCCCCCCTTCCCCGTGCCGTATTCACGCCTCTCCCGGTGCCTGCATCCCAGCTGCTAGGCAATATTTTTCTAATAGAGTGTTTAAAAAGGAAATGTGGATATGAAAAAAAGGGGAGAAAAAAAAATAAATAAATAAATAAAAAATAAAAACCCTCTTGGAAAAATAATTTCACTTCTGTTACCGGCTAAAATAAAGCTGGAACTGGGTAATAAAAAAAAGAAAATAGCACAATACAAGAGACAATAAAAATGTCATCTTTTCCAATAAAAAACATCTCTTTTTTTTTTTCCTCTCGCTGGCTGCTTTGCATGAGATGGGTTTTGTTCCCCCGTTCTTGACATGGCAGGAGAGAAAGGGGGAGAAGGAGCGAGCAGGAGTGCACCGGGGAAGGAAGTGTGGGAGAAGGGAAGGAAGGAGGAAGGAAAGAGGGAAAAAAGGTCTTTTAGAGGAAAACTCAGCCCTTTTAGAGGGGAAAAAAGCTCTTTTGGGGGGGGGGGGAAGGCCAGTTTAGAGGGAAAAACCTCCTGTTTTGGGGCTGGTGAGGGGCTGGCTCCCATGGAGGGGGAGTTTGGGGCTGGAAGAGGGAATTTGGGGCTGGGGAAGGGAATGTGGGGCTGGTGGAGGGAATGTGGTGCTGGGAAAAGGAGTTTGGGGATGGGGAAGGGAATTTGGGGTTTGGGAAGGGGTTTGGGGGCTGGAGGAGGGAATTTGGGGCTGGCAAAGGAGTTTGAGGCAGGAGGTGGATGCTCCATGTGCCCGTGGCTCCGGCCAAGCGGTTCTGACAGTCACAGCCACTTTGGGACAGGGATGGGGTTCAGTGTCCCAAACCCGGGGTGCCCCGGCTGCCCCCCCCCCCCCCATTACTGAGGCCTGACCGCAGGGCTTTGGGGAGAAGCAACCCCCCCCCCCCAAATCTGTCCTCACCAGGGAGGGGGATTCACATCCAGCCCCAAAACAGCCCCAAAAAAATGGCATTATTCCACCTGCCTGCAGCCAAAACCACCCCAAACCCCCACTTTTCTCCCCAAATCTCCCTCGTGGGGATACGAAAACGATATGGGAGCAAATCCTGTATCCATCACACCCGGATTTACACCCAATCGACGGAGCTGCCAACGGCTTCGACCTCGTCCTTTATGGCTGTAGGGAGACACACGAATCCTGCCGCCAGGTTTTCCACCAGGATTTATATTTTGGGGGGGGGGGGGGCAGGAACGGGGGCTGTCGGCACCTGTTTTTCTGTTTAAAGGAGAAATAATCGGGTGTAGGTGTTTGTGTTTCTGCCTGGGCCGGAGGAAAAAAGGCGACGGTGATTTATAGGAGCGATCGCACCCGTAAATCTCCCCACGGTGGGAAAGGAGACCTGGGGAGGGAGTTTTGGTGCGAAATTCCCCCTTTTTTGCCCCATTTCTGTGTCTTCTTTTATTTCTTTCATGCAAGAAAAGAAGTCAAAGCGGGGAACCCCCTCCATGGGTTCGGCCACAGGCAGTTCTGTACGTGGGGTCAGATCCAGTCCAGGTCTGCACCCCATCCTGACCCCCACCCCCCCCCCAGCAGGATCTGCCCTGATAAGGGGAGATCCTGGGTTACTGGGAGCACTGGGAGCACTGGGAGAGATGGGTGATACCTGCTGGAAGACGGGTCCCCCCCCACCCATCCAGCACCCAACCAGGGACCCTGCAGGGTGAGACACTGCTTTGGTCCCCCCAAGGTTAGAAAGTGCCAAAAAAAGGGGAAAACCAACCCAAAAATCAGCTGGAGGGGGATCGGGCCCATTTTTATTGGGGGGGTGGGGGTGTTTCTAGCGGGGGGGGGGCGGGGGAGTGGGGCCCCATTTGGGGATGGGGAAATGGGGGGGGGGGGGGGCATCGCCCTGGTACCCAGCCCGGGGGCCGGATCCCGTCCCGCAGGGAGGAGAAGGAGGAGGAGGAGGAGAAGGAGGAGGAAGAGGAGGAGGAAGAGGAGGAGGAAGGAGGCAGCTGGCGGGAGACAAAGAGCCGGCGATGGAGAAACAAAGAGGGACGGAGGGAGCGAGGCCCCAGACAAAGAGAAAGGAGGCGGCGGGAGGAGCCCGGGCGCGAAGGCTCCAACCATCCTCATCCTCATCTTCAGCCTCATCTTCAGCCTCATCTTCAGCCTCAGCCGCCGCACACGGGGGCAAATCCCGCGGGAAGGGGCAGAGCGGGCTCAGAAACACCCCCGGGAGCCGCCACCCCCCGCTCTGTTCCCGTTAATTTTAGTTTCCTTTTTCCCCCCATCGCCTTTTTATAAATATCGGAATCATGTCTATAGCTGAATTTTTTACATCTGAATTTTAATATCTGAATATTTTTAGATCTGTTTTTTCAAATATCTGAACACTATCTGATTTTTTTGTCTGAATAATTTTATATCTGGATATTTTTATAGCTGATTTTTTTCACTATCTGAACATTTCCTATCCGAATATTTTTATATCTCTTTTTTTTGTATCTGATTTTTTTATATCTGAATTTGTAATATCTGAATTTTTTACGTCTGAGTATTTTTCTGTCTGAATATTTTTATCTTAATATTTTATATCTGCATTTTTAAATATCTGAATAGTTTTCTATCTTAATGGTTTCCTATTTTAATGTTTTTTCTCTTAATATTTTTAATATCTGAATAGTTTTAACATCTGAATATTTTTAATATCTGAATATTTTATGTGTTAATATTTTTATCTCTGAATATTTTTTATCTCTGATTTTTTTACCTCTGATTTTTTTAATCTTTTTTTTAATATCTGAAGATTTTTTTTCCTACCTAAACACTTTTCTGAACCCTTTTCTATACCCCAATCTATTTTTTTTTTCCTTATATCTGAATAATTAAGTCATCTGGATTCCTATGATTTCCCAACCCCAATGATAAATCGTCATTCCAGGACTGAGCCAGTTGGCAGATCTTTACCTCCGCGCTCTCATTAATCACCCTGCCACCAGATTCATGCTTTATGCTAATGTCGGCAGACTTATTGACTCGGGGTTAGTCAATGACCGGGTCATGCCTGGCCCCGGGCCAGCCGGGGGTGAAAAGGGCAGGGGGTGAAAGGCAGAGGATGGATCTTCGAGAAAATACCTTGAATTTTAGAATAATCATTTGAGTATTTTTTTTTTTTAATAACTAACTCACAAGAGGGGCTGGATGGCATCGCGTCGGCGCGGGTACCGAACCGTGCAATAGTGCGGTTCGGTACCCGCGCCGATGCGATGCTGTCTGGCTCCTCCTGCATCCCTCAGCATCAAGCACCATCTCCTGGAGTCATGGGATTTTCTGTTTTCTCGCCTCATTTCCAACTCTAGAATGAATGCAAGCCTAAAACAGCCCCAGATGGCCTCAAAATGTGCATCCAGATGTTTAACCCCTGTAAATAGTGCTATTTATTCTTTTATTATTAATTTTACTATTAATTTATTCTTATTATTTCAATTCCTATTCCTATTTCTTATTCACATTATTATATGTAACCCATCCCCTCCTGCCTTCCTCAGCATCAAGTGCCAGCTCCTGGAGTCATGGGATTTCCCGTTTTTCTCACCTCATTGCCAGCCCTATAAAGAGAACTCTTTTGGGAGGGATTAAAAATGATGGTTTTTTTTCTCCCCAGGCCTTGGTTATATAAGGGGTTTTGCACCTACAGATAAATAGGGGACACATCTACAGGGATGTTCCTATGTGCATCCGTAGGATTGTGGGGGTAAGACTATAGATCTAGCTATAAGCACCCAATATACTGATCCCTGTGCATCACAGAGCAGCAGGACAGTATATGGGTCTGTACACCCAACTTTGTGCATCACTAGCTATAGAAGTGTATGTATACGTGTGTGTGTATATATGCACCCCATGTATCCAGCTCTGCACACATCCTTATAGGAACAGGACAGTATATATGCCTATACGTGCCCCATAGACTCTGCCCTACACGTGTCATTATAACAGCAGGACCGTATACATCTATGGGGGGAGGACTGTATGCGCTTCTATAGGCACCCCATAGGTCCTGCCCTGTGTGTATAGGGGCAGTAGGGCCCTATAGGTGCCTGTGCGGTGCCGGCACCCAGCTGCGTGTCCCTCTATACGTGTCTATAGGGGTTGGAGGTGCTGCCTGGGCTGGGGGGGCTCAGCCTGGTGCCGGGGGGGGGGGTGGGGGGAGCGGTTTACCCAGCCCCGGGGGCTCAGCCCGGGCCGGGAGGGGCCTCAGACCGGGGGGGTCCGTGGGGGGATCCTGGAGGGGCTCTGACGAGGGGGCTCAGGGGCTCGGGGGGCTCCGTGGGAGGAAGGTCTCGGGGGGTTCCCACGGAGGGTCCCGCTCGGGGGTCCCGGGAGGAGCCTCGGGGCGCGAACTGCGGGGTTGGGGCGGGGAAAAAAAGGCAGAAAAGGCAAAATCTCCCCCCCGGGGCAGGGCTGGGGGCGGTGCCGGGGGCGGTGCGGGCCGGGGCGGCCTCGACGGGACGGGCCCCGGGGGCGGCCGCGGGTTCGGGTCGGGCGGAGCGGGCGGTGCGGGACGGGGCTGCTGCACCGCCCGGCCCGGTCCCCCCGGGACGGGACCCGGGACCCCCCCGGGATGGGACACCCCCCGGGACGGGACACCCCCCCCCCCCCGAGCTCCCCCTGCCCCCCCCTCCCCCGGGACGGAAACTCCCGGGACGGGACCCCCCCCGGGACCCTCCGAGAGGAGACCCCCCCTGAGCTCCCCCGGGACCCCCCCGGGCTCCCACGGCCCGTCCGCCCCGTCGGAGAGCTGCGCCCGGAGCGGCAGGTAAGCGGGGTCCGGCCCCCCGGGCCCCTTTTCTTTCTCTTTCCTTTTTCCTCTTCCTTTTTCTTCCTTTTTCTTTCCCTTTTTCCGTCTCTTTTTTCCGTTTTTATTTCTTTCTTTCTTTTAATTTCCCTTTTGCTTACTTCTTCTTTCTCTTTTCTTACTTTTTCTTTCCCTTGTCCTACTTTTCCTTTCCCTTTTCTTACTTTTTTTTCCCTTTCTCCCTTTTCCTGCCTTCCTGCCTTCCTGCCTTCCTCCCTCTTTCATTCTTCCTCCCCCCCGCCCAGGGAAGCAGCAAACTTTGCCCAGCCCCCATCCCTCCACCTCTTCTCTATTTTTGGGGTGCTCCCCCTCTGCCCTCCCCCCAGAGCTGCGGGGGGGGGGGGGGTGGAGGCGCTCCCACTTGGGGGTATTTGGGGCAGGGGGGATCCCCAAATGAGACCCTCTTTCACCAGCCCCTCTCACTAAGAAAAGAGCCCCCAGCCCAATTTTGGGCTGAAAAAGCAAGGATTCAGTTAAAAAATAAGTAAAGGCTCCACCACGCTCCAGTATTCAAATCACGTAGCCCCGAGCCCAGCATTCCCGCTTCCAAGAAATATTAATCTAAATTACTATTAATAAGGGACAGCTACAAGTTAATTGGCATTAAAATAATTCATTTCAATTTGTTAATATTAAATGAGCAGATAGCGCCTTCGTTCCGGACGCGCTTGCGAAGCTGGGGCGGGGGGGGGTTGTCCTGGCTGTGGGACCCCTAAAACACTCGTGGGAATTCCCGATGCCAGAGCAGTGCTGGGCACAGGATCCTGCTTTTCCCTTTCTATTTTTCCCCTCCTTTTTCCCCCCTCTTTTTTTTTTTTTTTCTAGCTTTCCCAGGAAAACATCCCCACTTCCACCAAGAACTGAGGACTCTGCTCCCACCCCACGCAATCCCCCCCCCGATAAAGCCTCACCGTCCGCTCCAGCCCCTATTAAAATATTTACACCCTTGTATCCCGCTATTGATTTTATGGAAAACCGCTCCGCCGCTGGAATTCATTAGGTTTGAGTTACCCTGCTCCTCGGCTGGGTAAAAAGCCCTCTCGTCTCCCATCTGTTTGCATCCCGCGGAGCTAAACAGAGAAAAAAAAAAAAAAAAAAGGCAATTTGATTAATATTTACAGGGCTCCGGCGCCTGCATCTGCGTAGCAGCTTGTTCTGGGTGCGGATGGGGCCAAGTCAGTGGGAAAAGAAGGGAAAAAAGTGGGAAAAAGGGGTTTTTTTAATGCATCATCAGGGATTGGGAGTTCATATTTTTTAAGAGGTGTTGGTGGGGGGGACGGTGGTTTCACTCTGAGCCTGAGCATCCCCTTTCTGATGGAAAAAAGTCTTGGGTTGGGGGTGTGGTGCTGATCCCACTCTTTTTTGGGGATAGGAAGGGGGAAGGCAGGAGGATGGGAAGGTTGGGAGCACAGGGGAGGGGGGGTGAGATGGTCTTTTCAGCTCGTTTTCAGCCGGATCAGCTCCTGGATCGGGGGGGGGGGGTGGGGGTGGGGGGAGGAATGAGCCACAGGCAGGGCTGGGGAGGGAAAAGAGCCCAAAATAACCAGTTTCCCCAAGAGGGGACGTTCCCAAGTCCACCCAGTTCAGCCCAGTACGCAGCCTCTGGCAGGACCGATGCCCTCCCCGGGGGGAGCAAGGTGAGTGCTGCCTGTAGGGACACACGGGTGCGGGGGGGGTTCTGCGGGTGATAGCAGCTGCTCACACCTCCGGGGGCCACCCAAGGGTGCTGGGCCGGGGTGGGGGGCTGCCTCTGCGCTGCCACCAAGCTTCCCCCCGCACCCCCAAAATGCAGCTGCATCAACAAAATGCAATTGCATCTTCGCAGTGCAATCACAGTCCCCGGCTTGCATTTGCACACACACACACACGCCCCCCAGCTTACAATCGCATTCCCCAAATTGCTGTTGCATCCCCCAGATTGCACTTGCGTCCTCCAAATTGCATCCCCAGATTGCAAATGCATCCCCGGATTGCAGTTGCATCCCCCAAATTGCAGCTACATCCCCCAAATTGCAATCTGGGGTTGCTCTAACCCCCAGCAATGCTCTGCTGTGGGGTCTACTGATGCATTTCCCTCTGCTCGTGCCGAGGCCAGGGGCTGCGAGGGTGGGAAGGGGATGGGGTTTTGCTTCTCCCTATGTGGTCCTGGCACCACCGCACCTGGCGTGGGCTGGGCTGTGGCTCCCCAAAGGGAAATCATCGCCTCGACGGGAGCTGAGAGCCGAGCGACCGAGGAGGAGATGACCGCGGAGGCTGCAGGGGCTGAGATCAGAGGCAAAAAGAGCCAGGCGTACAGCGAGGGCAGGGGTTTGGCTGCTGGAGGACAGGTCAGAGCATCCCTCTGCCTCGTCGGAGCATCCCTCCACCCCATCAGAGCATCCCTCCACCTCGTTGGTGCATCCCTCTGCCGCATCCCGATCGAGGGCCTGGGTGGGAGATGCCAGAATTGGGGAGGCAATGTGGGACAGGGGGAGCCGCCATGCACCCCCTCTGCAAAGCAGGTTTTTAGGGAGTAACAGCTAGAACATAACTCAGCAACACGGCAGCAGGTGTCAGAAAACAACTTTTCCACTAAATACAACCCAAAATATCTCACCCAAGGCTCCAACACCCCTCCAAATGGCAGCACCCCAGCCCCAGCCCCACAGATGGGGTTGCACCCTCACTGGAGCAAATTCCCTCCCCTGCAAATGGTCCATGGGGTGGGGCGGGGGGCGCAAACCCTCTGTGGTGAGGTCTGGGGTGCCCTCTTGCCCCCTGAAATCATCACAGCCGAGCTCCCAGCGTGAGTTACAGCAGCGCTTTCCCGATCGCTCCCCTCCTGCCTTTGCATAACTCACGGCGCTTGGCACCGGGCTCTTTAGGAGAAGGATGCTCCGGTCAGCCGCAATAATAAATAGATAAATAAACCCCTGGAAAGTCTCCGGCTGGCCGCTTAAATACATTTTATGGGGTGATTAGAACAAGAGCCGTCCGTTTGAGTGGTTTATTTGTAGCCTCGCTTTGCACCGGTGAAGGTGTTGGAAGCATTTCCCAACCTTGTTCAGTGTTAAAGGATCGATGGGCACTGCAGCCCCCAGCAAATATCACCTTTCCCACCCAAATCTCAGGTTTTTTTGCTTTCTAAGCCTGGGACCCATCAGGGAGGAAAGCAAGAACATTTTGGGGGCTGAGGGTGTAAAATAAATGAACATACTCCCCCCCCTGCTGAAAAAATATCTGTTGCAAATAGACATTTTTCACCTATAACCAGTTAAGTTTAGAATGCAAAAATTGCACCAGCCCACCCCAAAGTGTTTTCTTCTCCCAGAGAGGATGGTTTGGGGGGTTCGAGGCAAACACATGTCCCCCCGGAGCCATCCACCTCCCCAGTGCGGCTCCATTACCCCTAAACCATCCTCGACAAATGGGTCCCCCGCCGGGAGCATCTCCCTGCCCGCGCCACCCGAACAGCTTCCAGCCGCCTGTTCCTCCCTCCCAACAGCTCTTCCAGCGCCGAAGTCATGCCTAATGTTTCGCTTAATTTTTCCCCGCTGCAGCATCAGCCTCTGCTCCTCTTGCTCTTCCCATTTGCTAATGAGTGTAACGAGTTGCCGGCCTCGTCATAACAACCTTTGCTATATTAGCGGGTTCCGCTCTGCCAGCTTCCCTCAAATCGTAGCATCCTCACTTTTCCCAGCAAAACCAGGCTTTAACGAGCTTCCAGCCATGGTTATATAGGACCACCTGCATTTTGGTGGTGTTTTTTCTCCTTGCTGGAGGGAAGATGAGGGTAGACCATGGCCATCTCCACCAACAAAGTCCACCTGGAAGGCCGTGGCCCTTTGCATGAGGGACCTTTTTGATCGCTTTGCTCCAATGTCCTTAAGGGCTGACCATCATGTTTGGGCACCAAATAAAAAGCTCTTGTGACCTTCAGACCTTGAAGTCTGAGCCCCATACCCTTGAGAGCAAGGAATGAGTCCCTCACGGTGTGGTGGGACAATGTCACTACCATTGGGTGGCCTCAGGAGACCTCTCACCTTGACTTTGACGTTGAGTTGGGACCCAACTCAATGACTGGGTTGGGCCACCACTCTGCCAGACCCAGCCCAGGTCACTTGAATGGGAGAAGTCCCAATTTTTCTTCCGAGCTTGAGTTATGGTGATAGAAATGCTAAAACAGTGTTGCCCGAAGGAGGACTTGGGGCTGAAGGCGGCAGGGCAAGCACAGGGCTCTGGGGATGAACCACCCTGGGGCAGCCCTGAGGTTTGGCTACCCTGGAGCATGAAACTGTGCTGCCAAAATTTACCCTTTCTTAAGGATTTTGACCATCTCGTTTAACGAGTTTCATTAGGCACCAACCCCGTGCTAAACCCAGGCTCTTTCCCAACTCCCCGCGTTTCTTTATTGCTTTTCTTTATCTTTATTTCTTTACTGGAGGCATGTGGAGGAGCCATGTGCCGGCGGTGATCCAAACCCGCTCCCAGCGGCGCCCGGGAAAGATGCGGTTAAACTCCTGCCAGAGTTCAGGGGGATGCAAAGAGGCGGTTGCAGGGCAACGGTGAAGAGAAGGAGCCATAAATTCCCGGTATTTACCCAGGGCTGCATGGCCATGATGCATTTTGCACAGGGCGAGAATATCTCCTTTGTGCTCCTGGGGCCGCCCGGCGCGGGCTCGGCTCCCTCCGGGGCTCTTTGTCAGCTCCATCTTTCTCTCTTTGCCTTATTTATTTGTTTGGCATCGGAAAGGGCGGCCGGCGGGACTGGGAATTGTCTGGATCCAGTGGCTCCTTGCATCCCGTCCTGCCTCCCCACGGCGGTGGTGTGGGGAGCCAGGTCTCAGGGTGTTGGAGAGGGTTTGGGGCTGGTTTTGGTCGTTTTGCATCCCTCTCTTCCTATTTCCGAGGTTCAGGAATACACCCAAATGGAAGATTTCCATGCACACGCTGCCACAGTACTGGCTAGGGAAGAGGGAGGGTGGGGGCAGGCTCTTGCAGGGCTTAAAAATGAACAAACACCTCCAAAAAAATAAAAATCAGAAGGGAAAATCAGGTGGCACCAGTCACCCTGCACCTGCAGAGCTGGGTCTGCTGGAGCTGGTGATGCTGACAGCCCCACAGCAAGACAGCAAGTCCCCAGCGCTCAGACCCACACGTGGCATTTTATGGTCCACTGAAAAAAAACAAGGGGAGGGCTTTCCCTGTCGGGATGCTCCTCTCCCGTTTATTTCCCAGGGGAAAGTTGAACCCACCAGTGTCAGGGTGACATTTCCCACCTCTACTTTTCCCATTTCACCCCCTCGTGTCCTCAAACCGAAACAGGGCTCAGCAGCACAGACAGCGACTCCTGAAAACACCCATCCTGGCTTCAGAATTTATGAACGTTGTTTATCAGGGGAGTGAAATTTCCAGCTGGGGCTGCTCGTTCAGGGCTAAAAAGCTCCTTAAGGAAAGATGGTCACACATTTGGGATCAAGGATGCAGCGCTTGTGCCCGATCACTTGCTGGTACAAGCAAGAAGTGCCGGGATAAGTGTGTGGAGGGCTCTCTGTGCCTCCTCCTCCCCAATTTCCACCCACTTTTTCATTTTTATATTGTTTTCCAAAGGGAATTCCCAAGCTGAACTGTTTCCCGTAGGATTTCCCCCATCCAGCATGGCTCGGGATGGCTCCACCCCTCCCCATTCCCAAAGGGATGCTGAGAAACCGGTACCCACACTGCAGCAGCATCACCTCGACGGTACATTTGGTACCTCCGGGCTCATGGGGACACTCAGGGGAGATATTTGCCCCCCGACCGAGCGATTTACAGAGCATCCCGCATTAGGGGGAGCTCTGACCCATAATCATCCTTCCAACCGGGTAGGAAACCTTAAGGAAACAAGTCGAGCGTAGTCAGAGCACCGGTGCCGGAGGCAGGAGGCCGTGGATCAGTGTATTTATGGCTGCAGGCAGTCCATTCATCTGCAAAAGCCTTATAAAGAATCCCTTGCAATCACCTACAAGCAGCGTTGCTTGTTAATGGGTATTAGCTCTGACCTCTAGATTTATGTCCCGCTCCCCGCAGGATTGCCGAGCCTTTGCCAACCGGGGCAGGGAGATACGGAGAGCTGGGGCCAGGCATCGGTGGCAGCTGGGAATCGCTGCCCGGGGCAGATCAGGATGCTCAGGTCTCCTCTGCGGCAGCTCCAGCCCGGTTGAGGTGGGGGAGCTCCTGGCTTTGGGGCTGGGTGAGATTTACGCCTCCCTTAACGTCATGAATTTTGTCTGAGCAGCGGGAGATGGGGATGGAGAGATGGAGTGAGGCAGGGATGGAGGGGTGGAGGGATGGATGGAGGGACAGATGGAGGGATGGATGGGAGGGAAGGAGGGACGGAGGGATGGAGAAGCCACTGTTCACCTTTCTCCATGGGATGCTGGAGGAAGAGCATCCCATGAGCAACATCATCCAGTGAGGAGCCCCGGTGGGTTCCCATGGGTGGAGAGTTTAGGGGTTTCCCCCAGCTCCTAGGCTGCCCCATTCCTGGTCCTCTTGTCACAAAGCACCCCACTCCCACCCATGGGGACTCACGGGTCCCCCATCATCCCCAGGGGCAGCTCACCAGGGGAGCCCGGCTGGGTGCTCGCGCCAGCACCCATGGGAGCACATCCCAAGGACGGGCATTTGGGAGAGAGATTTTACCGAACGAGGCGGGAGGGGAGGAGGACGCTGAATACAAGTTCTGCTGCACGGGCCATTGCTCAGGGCCGGCATCTGCCCGGCGGAGGGAAAGCAAATTGCAAAGCAGCAGCAGAAAAAAAAAAGTATACCGCAGTCTTCTCATCTGTCCATTTACGGAGCAAACCGACTCCCGGCATATTAATATCAGCCAGCCTGGGAAGAGGAAAGGGAACATCTTGATCTTTTCCATTAGGTGATACCTTGTCCTCTCTCT
The DNA here is from genome assembly GCF_028858705.1 of Grus americana. Lineage (NCBI taxonomy): Eukaryota > Metazoa > Chordata > Aves > Gruiformes > Gruidae > Grus > Grus americana. The sequence goes on from NC_072882.1 coordinate 1,741,823, forward strand.
CTTTTATGGCTCACGACTGGTTTGCTCCTCTCCGCAATTCCCTCCTTTGTTCAGCTCCGCGTGCAGGAAAAGCCACTGAAGCATCTCGAAATATAATTAGAAATCTAAATATGACATCGCTGTTACACTCCGAGACCTGGCACCATAAAACACCCGGGCTGTGATTTGTAAAAGCCGTAGCGAGTCGGCCGGAGCAGTATATACACCCGAGCATCCCGACGGATGAAGTTCATGATCGCTTAAAGATTACCCATGAGTTTTCAATTACCTCCTATTAATGTATTTACTCTCTGTATCTTTTATCAAGCTAAAAGTTGTTTTATTTTGTACATGGGGATGGCTTCAGTTTCCTAAATGGCACATATTTCAATATTAAAGCCGCTTACTATCATCGCGGGCATGAGCGATGCCTCTGGGGAGCAGAGCCGGCTGCGTCTCCATCCTCTCCCAGAGTTTAATTAAGTGGCTTCTCCCAGAGTCGGACGTTAGGGATGGTCAGTGCAGATGCCGGTGAGGGATGGACTTTTCCGGAGCCAGGTGGGATTCAGATCCAGGCAAAGCGGACCTGTTGTCCTGCTTGTCCTCATTGGGAAGATGCTGGGATGGGCAGCGGAGCTGGGGGGATGCCTCCTTCCCTCGCCAGCAGTCAATTCCCTGCCTCAGTTTCCCTCGGGCAATCTCCTTCCTCAGGAGTGAGCCCTGCTTGGGCACAGCACATGTGAACGCTGGGGTCCTCTGCTTTGAACTGAATTAAGCTGAACTCCTCCTAAAGTGGAGGTGTCTGTGTTCAGTCCTCCCCCCGTCCTGCCCAGAGAGGTCGTGGGTGAGGGGAGAAGGTCCTCGGAGGTCTCCAGAGGTGCTTCCATGGCTCTCGCAGCCCAGGACACTCCCCTGCGCCATCCTTGGATCCATTTACATCATTCCCATGATGAATCTCATGATTTCTCCCAAAAACTGTGAATTTTCAATTACCTCCTTCTTGTGCATGATGCAACTCCTGCACAAGAACTTCCCCCCACCATTAGAACCTCCTGGTTTTGAGCTGAAACCTGGCAATTTCACACACATCAGCACGACCTAGGGACCAGACCAGCCCCAAAAATCACCTCCCACCCTCTCCCTGCTCAAAGGGAAGGTCCCAAAGAGGGATTTTCCACCACCACCCCAACCCAAATCTTGACACTGAGTCACTGGTGGCCGTACAGATATTTTTGGGACAATTCTCCAAAGAAAGGGGCCAAGGACCACATGTGGTTGGCAGCGATGCACGGAGCCGTTGGAAAATGTGTTGAAAGGCCAGAATGATTCTGGTGCAAATTTCCTGGAGAAAGAGAGAATATCTGGAACTGGGCCAGGAGTGGTTTCCATTTCCAACCATGGGAGGTGGTTCTCCATGTCCCCTTCCCATTGGGTTTCTTCTTCAGGATTTAGTTCACAAATCAGTGACTCTCTTTTTTTTTTTTTCTGGGTTTGCTCCATTTCATTATTTTTTGAAGCCAGCTCAAAATGTAGAGGTCAAGAGCTGCTTGACCTCCGCAGGGAATGGTGACCCAACCATCATGCCCAAGGTGACCTTCAGGAGAGGTTTATTTTGGGGCTCAGCGGGGCAGTCGGGCATTGCCTGGGAGCTGCATGATGCTTTTCTCGAGCCAGCTGGGAAAAAAAAAATTGCCTTTCTTTGGGCACTGCAAGAAACAAAGAGATGTTTCCTCCAGGACATAGCATGTTGTCCCATCCCCTTCTTCCCTGGCCAGGAAACTGCTGAGTTCTGCCGTGCTTCTGCTGCACTCATCCGTTGGCCAAGTCATCTGTTGGCCAAGTCTTCATGGAGGTCTCTATGTTGACGCCACAGTGCAGGTGTATAGGTAGGTGCCTACGTAGGTGCCAGGCTCCTCGTAGAGTCCATAGGGACTTAGCCAAGCTGTTGACTTCGTTAGTGGTCAGAAGACTCCAGCACCATTGGAGATGCCCCAGAGCTTCAAACATCTACAGAAGGCTGGCAGATGTGAGGTGCTGACGGCAAGCAGCTGGGAGAGCCAGGAGGGTGCTAGCAGCATCTTGGATGGTGCTGGGCACCCTGTGTGGCACCGACACGGACTCCAGCGTGTCTGGGGACATCATTGTCCAAGGCAGGCTGGCTTGGAGATTAATTCCTTCCCTGCAATGGCCCCAGGCTCATCTGATCCGTGGCATCTAACTGAATGAGCCATGGGTTGTTTGGGGTTTTTTTCTAGGTGCTGATTGAAGCCGTTGCCAAGGCAGCACTGGAAAGTGGCATTTTCATTGGGTTTGCCTAAAATCTGCCTCCCGTGGAGGAGGAACCCAGAATTGCCTCCAGGGCTTGGTCTGGCTCAGGCATAACCGTCCCAAGGAAGATCCACATGCTGATGTGTCTGCCTGGAGGTCCCCAGCCAAGCAGGATGGTTAGACCTGTCCCGGCATGGGACCCCCACCCCAGCCCTTTCCTGGGTGCCACGTGGGTCCCAGCGCCAAAAGCCCTGAGCAACCTTCAGCATCACCTTCCATTCTTCTCCTTTATTCTTGGAGGGGAAAAAAACCCTCCCCAAAATGAAGGGAAAAACACAAAGTTGGGTTTTTTTAACTGGCATGAAATTACACAAAAGGGAGATTTTTTTTTTTTTCTCTCTCTCTTATTTCTATATGTTGAATCAAACAGAGAAGTGACCTCTGAGACTGGGAATCGCAGCATCATTTCCAAGAAAAAGTCTCAGAGAAACAAAATCTTTTCTCTTCTCTTCCCTCTGAGGCTCCACAAACCCACCTCCTGGCACCCTTTTCCCCACCCCATGCCCCCGCACTCCAGCCCCACAGCCAGGTCCCTGCCCAGGTGCTCCCCTCCCACACAGCAGCGGCTCATGGGACGTGGGGACCCTCCTCCCACCGGCACCGGGCTCCTCCAGGCCGGCAGCCAGCCCTCTGACGTGGCAGGACCCGACATGTCGGCGACGGGTTGGGAATGTTGTGCTGGCCCCTTTCCTTTCTTTTTTCACCTTATTTTTTCTTTCCTTGTCTCTGCAGCAGCTCAGGGGCTCAGCTCGCCCCGAGGAACCACTGCAGAGGGGGATGCTGCAGCCAGATCCTGCTCCAGTGGGGTCATCCATGGGGAACTTGGAAAGAGCTGGGTGGGTCCTTCCATTTTATATCCCAAAATCACCTGGATGGGGATGAATCATCCCCCCCATCCCAGCTTGAAGGCCACATCAAGGCATGGAGCCACAGACGAGTCCTTGGAGCTCCTGGGTGAGTTCAGCATCTCCCCCAAAAACAGCACAGCCACCAAACTCCCAGCCCCGTGATGGCAGAGGGGTTGGGGTTGAGTAGTTTAGTCCCCTCATTTAGGGGATGATCCCCTGCTCCCAGCATCTCATGGGCTTTCTTCAAGCTCTTGGCCCAGGAAAGGTTGCTCAGAGCCCTGGGATCCTGCTGCTGGTCCCACATATGCTCCAACCATGGGGAAAAAGCTCACCAGCAGAAATAAGGGATTACCTCCTATTTGAGGGGCTGGTGGGGGGCAGCACGTAGGCTCTGGGGAGACGTCAGCAGCTCCAGGGGCTGGGTTGTCCCCACACGTGGGGTGTGGATGAACCATCCCTGGAGGCAGCAGCTTTCTTCTCAAGGTGCCCAAATCAGCAGGGGACACCCCTCTGTGTCCCCAAAGTGCTCCTGAAGCATCTCCCCTTCAGACACCCATACCCTGGACCTGATCCAGCCAACACTTCACTCAGATCAGGGTAAAAAAAATCCCAATTTTTAGGGTACAGATAGTCACAATTCTGATCTGCTCCCAAAATAGTGGCTTTAAGGGCTCAGCATCACCCAAGGACTGGATTTTAGGTGCTTGAAATGCCTGAAGGGGAGGTGGGACATCTGAAAGACTGGAGGTGACAACTTTTCCCGGTGCCCCTGTGTACATGTGTCCCTGGATCCGACCAATGCTGTGAGGGCTCCTCCATCCACCTTTGTGGGGCTGGAGCTGGGAAGTTATGAAAAGAGCATCTTCCACATCTCTACTCCCTCCCAAAGGCCAGCCCTGCTGCTCACTGCCAAAATCTTTCCTCCAGCCGAGGAAAATCCGTCAATGCCTCCAGGAAAATAACTCCAGGGTCCACGAAGGATCCGTCAGACTTTCATGCTCCTCAGCTTTCAGCCAGATTTCATATTCATCAAAAAGATGGAGCAAGAGGGGACGGGAAAAACACATCAGAGGAAGCTGGTCAGAGCCAAATTCAATAAGTGCTGCTCAAACAGCCTTGAAGGATGTAAAATATCATTCGTTTGGAGAAGTTTGGGAAATGAGGAGGTGGCGTCTGCCTCTGGGGACAAACAGCTTTCAGCCACCTCCCAGCCCCAGGCAGCGAGTGGACGGAGGATGCTGGAGCATCTGAGATGTCTGGGGATGCTGAGGGGTGAAGCCAACCTGGGTTTGGGGGCTCGGGGAGGGAGGACAGTGAGATGTGGGAACGGACAGGGTGGGGAGGGCTGGGGGGGCTGGGGACAGCAGGGTGGCAGCTGGTGGGTGCTTCGGCATGGATGTGGGGAGCTGAGGAACACTGTGTCCTGGCTTCAGCAGCCCAGGGCTCAGATCCTGCAGTGGCTCTCAGCCTGTAATCCATGAACCCCCTGTCTCCCCACATGCACCCCCCTGCCCCCCTCACAGGAACCCCCCTGTCCCCCGCACATACACCCCTCTGGTGACTGCAGCCTGCTCCAAAGGCTCTTCCTATGGGGTCAAGTCCTATAGGATCTGTTCCTATAGGATCCATCACTGTAGGATGCATTCTTACAGGACCTGTTCCTACAGTTTCTTTTTCTCTAGGAAGGATTCCTACAGGATCCATTCCTATAGGATTTATTCCTATAGGATCCATTTCTCTAGGATGCATTCCTACAGGTTCCGTACCTCTAAGATCCATTCCTATAGGACCCACTCCTATGGTATCCATTTCTCTAGGATCCATTCCTATAGGATCTGTTCATATAGGATCCATTCCTATCAGATGCATTCCTATAGGATCTATTCTCCTTTTCCGTGCTTGTCCTCAGAGTCTTTTATTCCTGACCACCTGAGGGAGGTGGCAGCAGCCAGGGACAGGTCTGGGAGCTGGTGGGACCCCCAGGAGAGGGGAAAAAGCAGGATTTCACCCCATTTTTCCCAGGAGACCATCACGCTCCTACCTCCGAGGAGCGCAGACAGGTTTGCCAGCAGAAAGCTCTGTAAAGATCCAGACATTATTGCTGCTGTTCTTACTTTTATTTAAGGGCCACAGACACCACGAGGGAATAACGCCATCCCGCTGCCATAATATGTTAAAAAAAAACCATCTCGGTGTTTACAGCGCAACCGTGTTGACTCTTCAGCTGGGAGGAACTTCCCCGGCTAAACGAGAACCTTGCTTTTTATGGCAACAATTATGCTAATGATAACATTATTAAACTGCATGGGAATGACCCCTAAATCAACCCAGAAAGTTACCCCTTCATGAAAATCGGATAATTCAGTCTCCGGATAAATTGATCGGTTGAAGAAGTCCCCCAACCACTGCGAATTTGGCGGATCTCTCTTTTTTTTTTTTTTTTTAAAGACGATTATTTATGGTTTATTTTAGACACCAGATCATTTGGCGCTTGTTTCATCAATTTGTCACTGTTTTTATTGTCACCAATTGCCCATAACTGGAGTGCATTTAAAATGTCATTGATCTTGATATTATGGTGTCATAATATGACAGTAATAGTTGTATCTTGTACAGAAAGCCCACTTCCTAAGATTGATGGCTTTCACCGTACCAATTATATTCTGTCCATCTAAGTGATAAAGAGAGCGTTGGAGGCATTCAATAGATAAATTAGATATCTTTTCAATTATTCCCTTTATTTTATAGGGTCACGTGCCTGATTAACAACTTTTTACTTCTGTTATTAGCCAGCGAATTTTCGATGCTCAACTCCCCGCGTTTTAATTTTGCCGATATAATGAAAGATGTTGAGCGCTTGGTGCCGGGCTCTGTAATTGTCTCCAATCTTTCTTGCTCTCCCTGGAAGTATGTGAGGGTTTCTTTCCTTTTTTTAATTTTTTTCCCAGGATTCAAGGGAAAAAAAAATTAAAACCCCTTTTTCCTGGAATCTGTCCTGGTCCATGAGCTCAGTCCAGTTTTCCATCGAGGCTTTGCTCTGTGTTATTTTAATTAGAAGGAGTTTTGGTATGCGAAGCGTCCTGTGTCAGGGAGCGGACAAGCCTCAGGGGAGCCCCAAGATGAGCATGGGGGTCTCCAAACCTCCTCCAAAATCAAATGCTTGCCAAGGGCAGTCACTGGCCCCACGTTGCTGCTCCTGCCCCATTTCAGGGGAAGATGAAGTGGGTCGGCTCAAGCCCTTGCTGGGATGGAGCCACCCTGGTCCATGAGTGGCCCTTTCCGGGAGACAAGAGAGTGGTTTCAGGTGGGATCTGGTCAACTCTCTTTGGCTGGGGGGACTTGGACACTTGTGGGGTGATATTGCTGCTGCCAGGAAGAAAACACCCTGATTATCCCCTGTGTCCACCCAAGCATGCACCCACCTGCCCGGAGGATGCTTCCATCTCTCTCCCTTGGCCACCATCAAGCCTTAGGGACCACTTGAGATCAAGTCCCTGCTCCTGCATGGTTGCAATGAGGTGAGACAGTTCCCAGCTGAGTTCAGCTCCCAAGGGCAATGCATTGGGCTCAGATACCGCTCTCTGGCGGAAGGAGTCAGGCTCTGGATGTGCCGACCTCTCCCTCCGCAGACTTTGGGGTCCATGAGCAGATGGACCTCATCTTCTAGGCAGCCAAAAGGTCTCAAGGTGATGGTTGGGCTCACAACAAGGGAAGGGGACATCTGCCCCTGTTTCAGCCTGGCTCCAACACTGCCCTGACCACATTCTGGCTCCCAGCATAGACCCTGGGCTCTCAGGTTGTTGCCCCCAGGGTGGAACAACAAGGTCCTGGGTTTATAACACATCAAATCCCCAAAACTCACTAAACTCACTTTTGTTTGTTTGTTTGTTTTGTTTTGTTTCTCTGAGCTCTGCACTGGAGATGCTGGACCAGCCCAGGGACGGTGATCCCATCCATCCCACTGAAGCCGTCACCCTCTGCAACTGGGAAATATTTCACTGGGGCGGGGGGGGCTACATCTCCCCCTGAGCGGCAGTTCTTCATCCTGATCCGAGAAACACACAAAGAACAATTCAGGTGGAGTTACCGTAAGGCGATTTATTGCGTACGGGGAAGCACATGTGATTTGATACCAAAGCATGAATCAAAGCAGGACAGCCTGGATGTATTTACATTTGTACCCTACGCGCATGAATATTGCAAGGAGAATACAAAGTCACAGAGGCAATGGCTTTCGACGTGTAGGTTTGGGGGGGCTTTGTGAGTTCCAGCGTGGGGCAGCTGTAAATTTGTGGGTGCACAGGGAATAAAAGAGGTGATTGTGAGTGTAAGGTTGGTCTGTATTTATGCTGCAGGGATTCTCCTCTCTTGTAGTTAAGAGGAAAGTGTTTGGATTTAATAGTGGCTGTGGATGGAGAGTCCATCATAGGGGCTGGATGCATGTATTGGTGGAGACCTTTTCTCTGGTCCTACCTCAGTATATTCAATGCAAAACCCAACAGCAGGAGCCGACACCATTTCAGGCTCCACCACACCGAGCCCATCTCCTGGCTTTGCTCCTCACTGCCCAGCTCTTCTCCGAGGTGAGTGTGGTCCTTCTCCATGGTCCGTGCTGAAATGGACACCCAACGGTGGCCTTTGCCACCAGCTTGTCCCCATCAGTAGTTCTCCACCATCTCACCATGGGGCGGACCATGGAGGCTGAGTGTCTTGCTAGGGGAATGGTTTGAGGGTTTCCAGCTCAAAGAGGGGGCATGGGAGAAGGAAAAAAGGTCCAGGGTATGCATCAGACCACCAAAGTTGAGATCACTCATCCCCGCCACGGTGCGTGGGAGGAAGGAGGTTGCACCATTGCCTCTTGGCTGATTTTGGGCCCATTCTGCCAAGAAACGGTCCATCCCTGCATGGAAATGGCCAAGCTATGGCCATGACCTAGCATGGATGTTTTTGTTCTCCATCGGGGCTTCATGGAAAGATTCATCCCCCACTTGTGATGAATGAACTTTTAATGGAGAAAAATAGATCATCCTATTTAAGTGAGACATTTAAGTGAAGCTGATGATTTAAACAACTTAAAGTCCATTAAACAAAGGGGGAACCTGGATCTTAAAGTCTCATTCATTTTGAGAAGCATCTGGCCTGGGATAAACATGACATTAAGTAGCCGTCTGAGCTTTGCTAAAACATACATTTGCCTTTGTAATAAAATGGTTTTAAGATCTAGTAATGGTTACCTGGAGAGCGGTTCACGTTAAAATCCCTCTGCTGAGAAACTTCAGTAGCTGCCCATCAACTAATGGAAACAAGACATTTAGGAGATGTGAAGACACCAGGAATATTTTGGCCTTATTTAGAGAAGAGGGATGGTGCAGGGAACTGTGCCAGCTCCATGTCTCTGCCAAATCCCAGAGCTTCCTCTCCATCTTTTGGTCCTGGGTGGATGAGATGGACTAGTGGGTGGGTGGGTGGATGGATGGATGGATGGATGGATGGATGGATGGATGGATGGAGATCAAAGCCAATTGCACCATAAGAAAGAGTTGATCAGAGATGTTTAGCAGACCTCTGCATCCAGCAAGGGCTTTGCTTCTCCATCACTGACAAGCAAAAGGAGAAAGATTAGACTGGCAATCACTGGGTTTCCATCAACCACATCTGAAGATGGTCTGTCAAATTTAGCAGAGGTGCTGAGTTAGCTCTTAGGTTAATACTAAAATGTTCATAATTCCTCCCAAGTTCCATATTTTGGGGCTTATTGACAAGTTATCAGGAACCTTGTGATAAAGGTACCAGGTCCTGCCTAGACGCAGGGCAAGAGCCTCAATTTTCCCTGAAAAGATAAAGTTTCCCCTCCTCTCATCTGCAGAAAACCCACCTCCAAATCCTCAAAATCAAAGACCCTCTGGAGGCACCAGGAAATTCATCTCAGGAATTTAAAGCAAACCTTACGATTTTAATGTCTGGGCTCAGCAGAGCACGGAAATGTTTGCTTAACTTTAAGCATGTGCTTAACACCCGTGGGAGCTCGGTGCTGCCAGGCAATTTTCCTCCTTCGTTTGTCCATCGTGGGAGCGGAGCTGGGAAGCGGCGTGAGCCAAGGGTCGGACAAACAGGGCTGACGCCACCACAAGATTTATGAGAGGGGAATGGACCTGCTTTCTTTTCCGTGATTAATAAGGAGAAGACAAGAAACCTCCTCAAAGCCTTGGTGGAGGCATTTCCCCTCCCAGTGCCCAGTTTGATGGGGTCATTTGCAGCCAAATTCCAGCATGATCTCCAACATAGATATCGTTTCCTCGGAGGATTGGAGGGTCCCATCCCGCTTGTGGTCTCCTGTGCCTGGAGTGGTCCAAATCCCTCCCTGATGGCCACATCCCAGTGGCTGCAGGAGACATCAAGACTGGGAAAGTCTTCTCCCTCCAGCCTGATCCAAAGTTTGGTGACCTTGCTGAGATACCTAGGGGATCAGGCTGTTGATGGAGGTAGTGAAATGATGTGGCTGGTGAGGAAGCCTGATGACCTCAGGTTCTGGCCTCCTGAAAGGACCTGGGGGATGGTCGGTGTCTGCAGAGGGGGTGTAGATACCTGGAGACCCATCCTCCAGGGCTGTTGCAGCCTCTGCTCTCCCCTGCCAAATGATGATTACCACAGCCAGGTGCCCCATCGACCCCACGTGCGACCCCAACCTCTCTAAACATCTCCCCATTCTCAGGGCTGGAAAATCCCACCCCAAGGGATTTGCATCCCATTATGCTTCTCTGACAGAATCGAAGTCCCTCAGAATCCCATTTACCATCATCAGGACCTTGTCCTCTCCATGCATTGGGTGCATGATGATCCCGGTTACCATCAGAGACACGCAGATGCTCCAAGGGTAATTTTCCACGTTGCTCTACCTGGAGCGTAGCTGCATCACTGACAGCCCTGTCCTTGCGTATCATTTGGTCTCGCATCACGCTGCTGGATGTCTCTGCTGTGAAAGCCCTCTCGGAGCAGCCACAACTCAGGCGGGTGGCAGGCTGGCAGCCCAGCATATGGCTCTGACAGGGAAAGGATGATTCGCCCAGAAGAAGCAGAGCAAAGTCCTAACGCAGAGAAGATGCTGTAATTTTTACCTTGAGGTTACCTGCCAAGCTGCTTCCCCGGAGGCATATAGATCAACTAAGGGTGTGAATTTAAAGAGGGCCAGATAAATTATATTAAACCCGTGCATGGACCTTCTCATTCAAAATGCAGCCGGCCTTAATTTGGTTTAGCTTTGCAAATTAAGCTAAACTGAATTAAACCAACTGTAATTCTGAATAAGTGTCCAGAAAGGGGCTTTATGTGCTCTAGTTAATCCACTTTAGAAGTTGATTTGGATTAATGCTGATGGATGTCCCCTTACCACCCACTGCAGGAGAAGATCAGGTTTGAGACTATCTAAGGAACCTGAAGGTGCACAAGTCCATGGGACCTGATGAGATGCATCCACAACTCCTGAGGGAACTGGTGGATGAGGGTGCTAAGCCACTACCCATCATATTTGAGAAGTTGTGACAATCCGGTGAAGTTACAAATTTGGTGATGGGGTTACAGCACTGGTGGATAATGGAAAAGCAACTGATGTCACCTACCTGGATTTGAGCAAAGTCCAAGTGTCCCTGGGCACCTGTCACTGACACTGTCCCGCACGACATCCTTGTCTCTAAATTGGAGAGACGTGGATTCGATGGATGGACCACTTGGTGGATAAGAGAGCAGCCCTGAGGAGAAGGACTTTGGGGTGTTGGGGGACAAGAAGCTCAACATGAGCCAATAATGTGCACTTGCAGCCCAGAAAGCCAACGGTGTCCTGGGCTGCATCCCCAGCAGCGTGACCAGCAGGTTGAGGGGGGGGGATTTTGCCCCTCTGCTCTGCTCTGGTGCAACCCCCCTGCAGTGCTGCGTCCAGCTCAGGGGTCCCCAGGACAAGAAGGACATGGAGCTGTTGGAGAGAGTCCAAAGGGGCCACAGAGATGATCCGAGGGCTGGAGCACCTCTGCTATGGAGACAGGCTGACAGTTGAGGTGGTTCAGCCTGGAGAAGAGAAGGCTCTGGGGAGACCTAAGAGCCCCTTCCAGTCCCTGCAGGGGCTCCAGGAAAGCTGGAGATGGACTGGTGACAAGGGCAGGGAGTGACAGGCCAAGGGGAATGGCCTGAAGCTGCAGGAGGGGAGATGGAGATGGGATGTGAGGCAGAAATCCTTCCCTGTGAGGGTGCTGAGGCCCTGGCACAGGGTGCCCAGAGAAGCTGTGGCTGCCCCTGGCTCCCTGGCAGTGTTCAAGGCCAGGTTGGATGGGGCTTTGGGCAACCTGGGCTAGTGGAGGGTGTCCCTGCCCATGGCAGGGATCGCACTGGATGGGCTATGAAGTCCCTTCCAACCCAAACCATTCTATGATTCTATGATTCTATGGTTCTATGATTCTATGGTTCTATGATAGATACATCTCAGTGTTGCTGGGCTCGCTGACTCTGCCAACGCACCGTGCAGCAAGGATTTACAGCGTACCAGCTCCCCCATACCCACCTCTCTTATGGACCAAGATCATGAGCTCTCTCCTCCTTCCAGGGGATGATGAGTCTGGGGTTCAACCACCTTCTTGAAGGACAGGATCCGTTCCACTTCACCAACTAACCAGCATTAGGTTTAGCTGGGTGTTCAGTTCCTGTCCGGTCAATGGAAGGAGGCAAGACACTTATTTTGGGCATATTTTGGAAGATTCCTGGTGAGTTTGCAATGAGCAACTGAATTTAGTCCTTTCTTAAGACTTGAGTGTGCTGGTCTCTCCGCATTGACCATATAGAGGAGTTTGGGCATGACACTCCTCATTTAGGCACATCTATTAAATGATTAACGTTATGCAGATGAAAAGTGTCCACACAACTAATTAATACCATAAAATCACACCCCCCAATCCAAAATGAAAGCAGGCACAGCAAGGGCTCAACCTTTGCAAAGCCACGACTGTTTGTGCAAGGAGGCACCGAGAAGAACCTGCAAAAATTTCCATACCCATAGGGTCATCCACCCACATCCCACCAGCTGCGTGAGGTCATGGAGGCACCAAACATCTCCACCTCTTTCCAAAAACAGGTTGGCAAAGTCTGTCTGTCGCAGAGGAAGAGCATCTCCCCTTGACTTTGTCCTTTTCAGAGTCTGCTGACGTGTTAACAGCTAATCCTGTGGCTGTCGGCTTCATTTCTCTTGCAGAACAGCCAATTGGCAATGGATCAATACAGGGGAAAGTTAGTAGGACAGGAGCTAAATAAATTATTTCCCTTTGGGAGGCAACATTGAGACAACAGTGAGCAGAGCACCTCGCCACCCTGCAGATGGGGCTGGTCTAGAGCAACTTTTGGGATGGTGGATCCTGGTAGGATGCATTTGCATCCCATAGCCTTGGCACACAGCTACACAGTGAGCAGATTGGGTGAAAAATTTGGATAGAAATTAGCTCAGCAAATCCTCGTCCCATTGAGCCTCTCCATCACCACTTCTATGTCTTCTGCACAGCCTCATGCAGGTTGGGCCGGCTTTGCTTCACTCCTTGAAGCGAAGGAAAGCCTGGGGGGGGCTGAAGAGTTTCTTCCAGCACTAGTTGTGGGTTTTGCTTATTTAAATAGAAAATGTTGGCCTGGATGAGTTACCTCAGCTCCTTCCAGGGTTGATGGAGAAAGGTGGACCACTAGATGTGGGTCATCTCTCCCGTCCTACTCATGCCTTTGGAGGATGAATGCGTGGGTGCCCATCTCTTTCCAGGGATAGAAGGAAGAGGTCAGAGCTTACACTATATTTTTGGTTGTGGGACATGAGATGAAGCCAGCCTGAAGGCCCTTCTCCCAGCTTCAAAGGGCGTTGGGTTGGGCCCTGCAGCAGGGACGTGTCTGCAAGGCAACACTCAGGCAGGCGAATCTGAATTAACTAAGGGTTTGAGTTTAAAGTGCATTAATTTAAAGTGCATTTAAAGAGCATGCAAAATGCATGCAAAGTGCACTTTGGTCCGCATGAAAGTGCTCCTCTGTCAATGGGAGGTAATTTACTGCCCGTCCCCCGGCGTTTTGGTCAGGATCCATCTCTCTTTACCGTAGACTCCCGCAGGTTTGTTAGCGAAGATGAGCTTCTCAGCTCAGCTCCTCCTGAAGAGCATCTCCCTCGGCATGGGCAATTCCCCACCGCGAACTGAGGCTTACGGGATGCAGCAAATCACTTCCCGCAGTTACCCCTCTTTCCCGGTTGGGGTTGGGAAGAGGATGGACAACGCCTTCCAAGGGAGCAAGTAACCGAGAACTGGGGGGGCATCCCACACTTGGGCTGATTGCCCACATTTTCCCATATGGAAATGCGCCCTGGGAGAGGTCTCAAGTCACTGGTTGACTTCCAGGATGAGGAAAGCAGATTCCATCTCTTTGGAAGATGAACTTGGATGAGGAGCAGCTCCTAGAAAGACAACGCTGCTTTGGATTGCAACCTGGAGCACATCCAAAGGCGACGTATCCCTCGTGGATGGTCGGGAGGGACACAGCATCCCTTTGCAGCCCATTTTACAATGCCACCTCCATCTCTCCCCACGTGGGTGATGAGCTGCTGAGAGACAGGCAGGAGACGGCTGAGCCCCTGCCCTCGACCCAGAGGCTCTGCCAGCACCGCTGCCTTATTTACAGCAACAAAATAAACAACTTGCCAGCTCAGAAAAAATGCGCAGCATCCTCCCTCCATCCCTCCCTCCCTTCCTCCAGCCTCTCCCCCACAAAGCGACCAGCAACAGCTTTGTTTAGAAAAGAAAACTGATGTTTTTATGGGTCCCATGAATCTTACCGGGAAGCCAACAACCCCGGACAGGCGGCTCCGAGAAGCTCAGCCGGAGCCATGAAGCATTGCCTTGCAAAATAAAGGTCAACCCAAGCTGCTGAACGCCATTAAAGCCAAGGGCTGGATGCCAAAGTCCAGGCTTTTAAGCTCAAAGAGCTGAGCTTGAAGCAAGCGCTCTCCTAAAAGCTTGGAGTGAGCTGAAATCCCCCAGCTCAGGGATGTTTTTATAGTAAATTGGGGCGAAACCGCCTCTTTCCAATTTTTGCTAGGGATTTTCAAGGGAAATTTGGCCCTTTGAAGAGAAAAGCTGGGAATACTGCAGGAGCATCCCAAATATTCAGACACAACCCCAGTGTTGACATGCAAAGCCAGAGGGCTTTAAAAAGATGAGCAAAAATGGGGCACGAGGGGTAAATCAGCAGGGGTGAAACGCTTCCCGCGGCGATGTAACTGAAACTCCTGGTTTTCTGAGGTGAGAAAAAGGGTGGAAAATAGTTGAGCTCTCCTAAACCCAGCACGTTTAACATGAAGTTCAGCGTGAAACTCAATAATCCTCGAGCGGGGCCAAGTCCTTGGAGGAGCTGCAGGGATGAGCCAGAACCTTGCAAACTAAGCGAGCAAAACCTAACGAGTAACAAACTGGTTTTTAGGAAGGATTTGGAGCTTTGAGCTCCAGATTTTAAATCAAAATCTTCCTAGTAAAGGCCAGGCACATGAGCACAACCGGGAAAGCTGTCACCATTAATGAGCGATTCTCCATCGGCTGAGCCGTGGTACCCGGCCGTCCGCTCCCGGCAGTGATTTAAGTGCGGTGATAGGCGATGAGGGTGGCCGTGGCCACGGTGATAAGCCTGCCCTCGTGGTTAAGCCTTGCCTTTCTCCTTCCAGTTTGACTTATCAAAAAGTTAGGCCAGGTCCCCGAATGGGAAGGGATCGGGTCGCTTTGGGGTGTTTTCCTGTATTTACCTGATTCGTGCCGATTCTCTCCACTGACTCCAGAGGGAGCCTGGACTAGCGATGTGAGGGGTTTATATCCCAAACATAAAAGCCACATGAAGGGAATTAACCTTCTCCACCAAGGCCAGGACCAAAGTTCCCCAGGACACACAGGATTTCCTACATCAACACCCCAAACCATCCCGCTCCGGCCACAGCTTTTATTTTATTTATCCGTGGTTTATACCCCATCCCCAACCACAGGTAATTACAAGTCCTGACCTCGTTAGCAGGACACATTCACTTCCTCGGGATGCTGATTATTGCCCCCCAATAGCAGCAGGAGGGGATGACCCTCACCCTCCTCTTCCTCCTTGCTTCTTTAGAGGGGCTGTCCCAGATGAGAGCTGGGGAACAAGGCAGAGGGTGACACCGGGTGCCCCCAGGTCCAGAGCACCCACCTCCCCGCCTCAGACCCCCCGAAGTCTATTTATTACTCGCAGCGATTAATAAGCAAGCAGAAGGGGGAGGCAGGAGGGCATTGCTCCTGCCTGTTGCTAATTAGTGAGCTGCTCGGAGGATGGGAGGCTGCAGGGAGCTCGTTCGCCCACGACGCTTAATGAAAGCAGCACAACCCTTCGCGTTATTTAATTTAATAGGAGAATTAATATCGGGATGGAGGGCGATCACCTCTGCTCTGCGGGCTGGGGGAAGGATGCTCCATCCATCTTGCTTTATTCTGAAGAGCGTCTCAAAGGCGATTTGATTACAGGGTAATAGGTGGGGTTTGGGGGTTGTTGGGGGTTTTGGGTCTTATTTTTATTTTCTTTTGGGTCTTATTTTTATTTTCGTTTGGGTTCGATGGGGTGGAAACCTCCGTCCCTTCATCGCCGAACAAATAAAACCCGCACATAACCCTTCACCCGGCTCCATCCACTGATAAAGTCCCCCAATCTTAATTCAATCTGTAAAGATTAAGCCAGCAATAAGGACCATCGGAGGGCTGACGTCCGCCGAGTCTCCCCGGGGCGGGTGACAAATGACTTTGTGACAGTAATCGCCAAATTAGAATCTGCATCGTGAGCCCTCGCGCTTACCGGCGCAGCCGCTGCGCCGAGCTCCTCCCCGGCACCGGGTGCAAGGAAAGGTCACACAGCGGCACCGAGCACCTGCTCCTGACACCTTGCATGCTAATGCACCACCGGGATTTCTGATAAAAAAAAATAAAAAAGAAATGTAAAATTGGGTGTTCGTTTGTTCATCGTCCATTGTTTGCTCGGCAGTGTTGCAAAATATTCGGGTAAATGTCTGTTGTGTGAAGGTAGAGTGAGAATGAGGGGGTTTGTAGCCAAGGATTTCCCAAATTCACAGCCCCAAAGGCGGGGGAAGCCGAGCCCCGTGCCTCTCCCTGTGGCGTTTCCAAGTAAATTAATAAGGAATGCAAACGTCGCGCGCTCCCAGCCGGCTGCCTCCCTTTCTCTGTACGCTGACCTACACTGGGGCGACATATATCCCTGTCTGTATGGGTCCACGTACAGCTGGAGACAGATTTGTACAATTTTCCTGGATTTTTGACAACACCCCGTGGGTCCCCTGTAGGCTGGGGTTGGGGGATGCTCTGGGCACCCTCCAGCAGCTCGGGCCACCCACACCCATCCGTGGGAGGGTGGGATCGGCCTGAATAAGAAGGAATTGAGGTGGAATCGGGGTTCACCCTGCCCAACTCATGAGGGGTCCCGGCCCCACTTTAACCCTGCACCCCAAGAGCTGCCTTTGGGGGTGGCTGGTGTGTGGATGGGCGTGCAAAGGGAGGCGAGTCGGGGCAATGCTTTGGCACCGAGACACCTGCATCACCCCCAGCAGTGCTAAACCTGTGCAAAGCCACGTGGCCTTCGCCTTGCACGTGGGCACGGCTTGCACATGGCCATGTCTTGCACGTGAGCTTTGTCTTGCACGTGGCTATTGTCTTGCACATGGCTATTGTCTTGCACGTGGCCAGCATCTTGCACGTACGCATGTGCACGCAACGTGCAAGCATCAGGAGCTCTGCCCTCTCCTCCCCTCAGCCATGGGATTTGCACGCCTGAGCATGCTGGTGCAAATCAACCCCAGGAAGGGGCTGGTGGGTGCAAATTCAGGGTCGTAGCAGACCTGGGGGCAACGCGGTGCCCTGCAAACCAACCCCATCGGGCTCGTTAGCGCACGGAGAATCTGCCCGGGAGCGTTCGTTACTGTCACGCGACGGCGAGGAGCGAGCGTGAGTCCCGTTTGACCTTTCTGCCGTACGAGGTGCAATCGAGTTAGCGCTGAGTTGTGATTTAATTCCCGGGATGGAGCTGCAATTCGCTTACAGCAGCCATTTTCCGGCAACGCTGGAGCGACCGGCTCTGCTGGGGTGCCGGAATCTTGTGCTGCCGAGTTGGGGTGATCCCCCCCCAGGCAGCTCTTATCCCACCTGCCGGGGTTTTTAAAAGCACAAGACGGTGCAAATCCTCTTGCCCCGTGCAAAAACTCATGTTGGACAGTGCCCGGACATGCTCACGAGGGTGAAAACACATGCACGTGGGAAAACACACCTCTACCCAGCACCAGGACACACACACGCCCGTATCCCATTTATAGTCCCTCCATACTGCGACACAGGCAGGAGGTGGATGCTCATCTCCTAAAAGACAGAAAAAACGCAAGGGCAGAGGATTTATGCTTTTTGCCCTAATTTTTCCCCCTTGCAGTGGTTGGTTTTATTTCCAACGGGTGCCCCTAAACAAAACTCATGATCCAGGCTGGGACGTCTTTGCTCAGGAGAGCCAGGCACCCAAAGGAGCGGCTCTTCCCCCCGATAAAATATTAATCAGTCCGTTGCAATACGGAGATTTACTCATTTTGGAGGGGGTAATAAAATATATACGGGAGTTGTTTTATCATCCCCCTGCCCGGGGAAGGGTCCCCATCCTCCAGCCCCTCTGAGATGTCGGGGAGCGGGATGCAGGCGCGCCAGGGAGGGGATGCCCCGGCGACGGCGACGGTGGCATCATTGTGCGAGGCCGGAGCAGGGCAGCGCTGGGCGGCTGCATACAAACCTGGAGATGAAAAGGGTGAGAGGCCTCGGCAAGTGAGGGCTGTCGGGGTGATTAATGGGGGTGAGCAGAGGGTGAGGCCCCTCCTTCCCCAGAGCCACAAGATGGCAAAGTGATTCGAAGAACAAGAGAGCAGTGTTCGCCCAGAAAGCCCTCCTGGAAAAAAGAAAATACACTTTATTCCCGGTAGCCTGCAGAGCCGAGGGTTCCTCTCCTCTTTGCCTTGTTCGTTGGGTTTTTGTGGGGGTTTTTTTCTGGCTCTTTTTTTTTTTTTTAAACTATTTTAATAAAAATAAATAAGTGCGACGAGGACGTGTAAATGGCAGTGAGAATTGCATCACGCTGCCGGGTCAAAGCCGCCTAGGAGCTGCCGTATATTTACATCTCTATTTGCTTAGAAAACAATAACCCACGGGAAGGAAGAGGGGAGGTGCTGGCAGAGCTAGCACAAAGCGGTTTTGGGGGGCCGGCATGAGGGGACCCCCCAATCAGAACAAAACCCCGGGACCCAACGGAGGTTTTTTTGCAAAGCAGCTAAATCCCGCAGGTTTCTCTCCCTGCGGATGCACTGCACTGATGCTCGTTTCCAGCATCCCTTTCCCGTAATGCTCCATCCCTGGGGCTGGACCGGAGGAGGATGCTGGGGGAACGGTGACCCCAAACACACCCCAAAAGGGATGGGGCAAGGTGGGGAGCAGCATCACCGCTATGGCTGCCCTCCATGCCACGTCTCCCACTAATTTAATACCCGGGGAGCTGGAAGGGCCGGAGAAGAGGGATGAAGGCAGGATGCTGGTAGTTACACTTAGCTGTAGGGGTTTTTAATGACATAATAGGTTGGGAGCAATTTTTCCAGCCCGCTTCCCGTGATCTTCCCAGATGCAGAAGCCGGACAGATCCTTGCAAATCCCTCCAGGCACAGGATATGTGGTTAAATCCCGGGAAGTGAGCAGGGCTGCGGGGATGCTGGGGGGTCCCAAGCCTCGAGCAGGGCTGCTCTGCTCTCCTCCTGTCTTTCCTTCCTTCCTTCCTTCCTTCCTTCCTTCCTTCCTTCCTTCCTTCCTTCCTTCCTTCCTTCCTTCCTTCCTTCCTTCCTTCCTTCCGTCTTTCCTCTCGCTGTCCCACCGTGCCCTCATAAACACACAGGGAACTGAAGTGACAGCAAAATATAATGCCTGCCACATACCGGATCGAGACGCAGGAGTTACGCAGAGTATTCAGGAGCTGGATTAAAGCTCATTTCCACAAGAATCGTCATTTTGAGGAAATTAATAGAGGTTAAAAAAACCACGTAAGGCACTGGAAGGGGACTGGGTGGGTTTTCCAGTAATTCCAGGTTTTGGGAAAGGTGGTTGCTGGGAGCTGGTGGGGCTTGTGAAGGATCCTGCATCAGCAGCATCGCGATGCCGTTCAGCTGTGGATGCTTTCCGGGTATCGGCATCCCTGGGAACGGCGGCTTCGCTGGGACCTTGGTGACAAGTCCCGAGGGCTCCTGAAATGCCGAGTGAGAAGAGCTATGGGAGGTGCTGAGCAGTGGAAGGGGTTGGGGTGGAGGTTAGCCGGGGGGTGTCCGTTGGGATGTGCTCCTGCCCATCAGGTTTTGGGATGAAGAGACCTCAGATTGGTCCCCTGGGAGAAGCTGGAAGAGGAAGGGTGACCTTGAGCCCTGCCACTGTCACCCACGGGACCCACGGGGCCCTCGGTGTGGGAGGGAGAAGGAGCAGAGAGGCCTGCGGGTGCATGGGGGGGGTCTCTGCAGGGCACCCCCCTGCTCCAAGGTTTTCCCCTCCCGGCTGCTCTCAGGGGGGGTCCTTCCCCTTTGGGGGTGACCTGGAGACGGTCCCCTTGGTGGGGCGATGTCCCTCTGACCCCCGGCTGGCACAGCTGAGGGTCCCCACGGCACCACACTGCGCAGCCGTGCCTCCATACAGCCCACGAGGAGGGCAAGGAAAACACCTCCACATATCGAAACGGGGATGTATAGAATTGCAGACGTACAGAAACGGGGCCATACAGCCCCGCAGACACGCTATAGCTCCATCCCCCGACATCACCCTGTAGTCCCCCCCTCCATAGCTCTGTCCGTGCATTGACCTGACGCACCTCTCCGCGGTCAGCCCCTATATAACGCTACCTCTATACATAAGGAGAATATATAGAGGCCATCGGCACAAACCGGGGCGCACGTGGCCACGCTGCGCATTTGGGGGTGACTTTGAGCACCCACGCGACATCCCAGGGTACCTTTTGCTGCCTGCAAGCCCAGGTCTACATGCATCCACATATATACATATAGAGACATATATACGGAGGTTGCGACACCGTACGCATAAATCTAGCTGTTGCACTGGGTGCCCAGGCAGGAATGGGGCCGCATCCTGCACCGAGAGCATCCCGGTAACCTGCACGCCTGGAGTTCGGCCGCTTCGTTACCTCGGAGCATAAATTAGGCGTGTGCACACACACACGCACGCATGCACACGCATACACACGCGTGCGCTGGCCCAGAAAGCGATTAGCTGCTGCTCAAATTTGCATCTTATTAACATTCCCACAAGGGTTATTTTACAGCCAAAGGCGGGCGGATGCTCGGTGCACGGAGTGAAAAAAAATAAACCTGCAAGCTTCGGGGTGCGGGAGGAAGATGAGGCTAGGATGAGGGGGGAGGAAGAGCTGGGGGGGGAAGCAGGGAGGTGCTGGGGGGGGGGGGGACGTCAGGAGCCAGCGGTGGGAGACGCAGGGCTGGGCGCATTGGGAAGCGAGTCACGTCGGGTAATTTATGGTTGATGCTTCTGCGGGAGTTTAAGACCTCGATGCCTTCCATAAACTATTTTACTTGTTTAAAACCCGTGGTGGCGGCAGGGGCTGGAAAGGAATTTGGGGGGCGGCGAGGGGGGGGGGGGGTTGGTTATTTGTATTTCCCTTGGGAATTTGGGGGGGGGGGGGCGCCTGTCGCATCCCTGTAGCCACCGCTGACCATCTCCTCCCGCCCCCCCGCCAGCGCCGAGGGGGTCAGCAGTGGATTTTGGGGGTGCTGAGCCCCTCCGGGTCCCCCTTTCCACCTCCAGCTGATACCTGAAGCTCGAAAGCAAGGGGAAGGGGGGTGGGGGGGCTCAGCCCCCGAGTCTCATTCTCAATTAGAAAACCTTTTACTCTCTGGAAAGGCAGCGGTTGAGAGAGCGAGGGAGCGGGAGAGGCATTTCCAATAGTCACACTTGTCAAGTGAGACCATCTTTTAGCCCTCAGGAACAGCAAATCCCCGTGAACTCTGGGTGAACCAAGATTGAAGTCATAAATCAGCCCTACAAAAGCCTGCTGTTGGATGCGGGTGCCGGGCTCCTACCTTTAACGCTTTCAGGGGCGAAGAAGGAAGGAGAGGGGAGGGGTGTGGAAATGGCAAAAAAAAAAAAAAAAAAAAAAATTAAAAAAAAATAACAAAAATTCACATTATCTGCACGCCGCCAGAGGATGAGGGCGTGAGGATGAGGAGGGAAGGGGGTGCTGGTGCTTTTTTGAGGGTGAAATGTAGGCTCTTTGTCATCCCCCCACAGTGGGTTGGGGGGTTTTGGGGTGCTGGGGTAGGAAGGAGGGGGGGCTCAGCGAAGGAAGGGAGTGTGAAGATGAGGAGGCTGTGAAGGGGGGGAGGAAGGAAAGGGGTGGAAGGGGCGATGGAGGAGAAAAAAGCATTGATTAGCGAAAGGAAATAGCTGGCGTAATGGATCTGGAGGAGAGGGCTCTTTGGTGGAGGGGCCATCGATCCGCTAATGGGAGAAAGAAAATGGGAGCGAGAAAATATATATATATAAAAAGCCTATTAAGAAATAGCGGGGAGTGTGCGCTGCATACATATGGGCAGGGCGTACGCTGCCTGCCCCCTGCCCGTACCTGCCCCTCGGCCGGCAGCACCCCAGGCTCCAGCTTCTCACCCCACTCATTAGCGACACGCGTGGGATTTTTTTTTTTTTTTTTAACCCCTCCTTTAATAAAAACTCATTGACCTGAGCATCCCTTAGGCTTGTAGGGAGGGGGGGAAAAAAAAAAAAAAAAAACCAGAGAAAAAATAAAATACTGCTTCGCCCCAGCCCGGGATGCTCGGGGGAAACTTTCACCCACCCGCGTCCCCTCTCTCTTGGCTAATCTAAGATGACAAACAATATGATGGATATAGTTTATGTTAATTCGCAATGCCCTTTCCTCCAGAATTTAACTGTAAGTTAATGTACACCGGAAACTCCAGCTCTCCCTGCTTCGCTAATGGGCTGAGGTATTAGCTGGTTCTAACGATGCATACAAATGTACTTGTCTCTGTGGGCTGCCCCAAGATTTATGACTCTTTTGCCTTCTGTAGCTGTAAACAAGGGAGAAAAAAAAATAAAAAAGCCAGTCCATGCACGGCTTACTACTTGAAGGAGCCTTAAAAAAAAAGAGGAGGGCGGCAGCCGGGCGCAAAACTTGATTTTTTTTTTTTTTTAATTTTTCTCTTTTTGAGGCTGAAAATTGCATTTTTGCAGCCCGGGTGAGGAGTGGGGTGCAGCAAATTTCCAGCTTGGATTTGCAGAGATGGGGGGGGGGGGGCTCAGCCCCAGGGAATTTCCACCCCCACCCCCACCCCACACACTACCCCCACCCGCGGAGGAGCGCGCAGCCCCGCACCGGGGTGGGGGGGGTGTCCTCGGGGGGGGGGGGGGGAAATTTGGGGGTCGGAGAGGTCAATACGAGGAGCTGCGGGAGGGGAGGGGGTTAGCGCAGCTCGGTGCGGTGCTGAGATTTAATTTTTAATAATTTCTGTGATTTTTTTTTTTTTTAAATGTGTTTTTATAGAGCAAGAGGGGAGCGGCGGCTGGTTCCTCCTCCAAGCTTTCCTTCCTCTCAGCCTCCGGAAAAGATCACAGCTTAAAAAAATAAAATAAATAAATAAGAAGAAAGGAAAGGAAAGAAAAAAAAAATCCGAAATGCTGCAAAAAAAAGAGCAGTTTCAGGAAAAATCTTTGTTTCTCCGCGTTTTTATCTCCGGAGCCGCCGCCGCCGCTTTTGCAGCCGCCGGAGCGGGACGAAGATGCCGGAGTTCGGGTGTAAATTTAAAAGATTTAGGAAGAGTTTGCTAAGTTAAAATTGTATTTCTTGAGCGCTGCGGGCTGGTAGGTGAAAACTGCGATCGTGTCGGGGCGAGGGGGGGGGGTTGCTGGGTTTGGGGACTCCGTGAAGCCCTAAAAATACAATTTAGGAGAGAGAGAAAAAAAAAAAAAACTGGAGGAGGGAGGGATGCGAAGAGGACTTTAAACTTCGGTTAAGTTTCTACTTGCTTTTATTATACCTGTTCTTGGCTTCTTTTAGGAAATGAAGTTAGATTTCTTGGCAGAGTTGTGGTTTTCGGAGCATTTTGGAAAATAGTTTTCAGTAGCGGGACTTGTAGCCATTACTCCGGATGTATTATATTTTATATATAATAATATATATTATATATTTTTATATATACACACAGTTATATATATATATAAAAAATAAAATTAGAAAGCTGCTCGCATTGCATCGAGGGGGGGAAAAAAAACAACTCACCAAAATACTCCAAGGAGGGGTGGGAACTCGCAATTTTTATTCTCTTTAGAAGCCGGGGTTTTCAGCAAAGCTCAAGAAACCCTCTGCTCGCCTCCCTCTCTTCGTGACTAATATATATTTTTAAAAAAAGGCCCCGGAATGCCCGACCCCGGCGGGCCAGGAGCCGATCCAGCCTTTCCCTCCTTCCCGGCTCGCAGAATTATTTTAATATCCACTTAAACCCCAAATGGGTTATTTTTGGGATGTGCAGAACACGCCTCCTCCTTCATTCACATGTTGCCAATTTAATCTGATTGCTCTTTAAAACCACTTTTGTTTTATTATTTAGGGGAGAGAGAGAGGATTTTTTTTTTTTAAAAAAAAAAGGAAAAAAAAAAAAAAGAAACTTGGCCGGAGGAAGAAAGGCGACTCCGTGTGATGGGTCGGAGCCACATGGTGCTACTTAAAATGTTCGCTTTGAGATTCATAAAATATTTAAAGCCCCGAGTCAAGCCTTTTCTATTTATTGCAGTGTATAATTCAAAATTATCGTGTATTAATAAGCCAATAATGATAATCTCTATAGGAAAAGCACGCTAGTTGTGCTGGTTTTATGGCTGCCCTTATCCTTCCTAATAACCTTTGGCTCGGCTCTGTAATAACTCACCGCCGAATGAGCAATTGCCTGGAGTGCCTTAAATATCTCCCAGCCTTTTCCACACTCCGGACCCCCCCCTTCGCACCCCCCCAACACACACACACACACACACACACACACCCCCGCCCCGGGGCTCTCACGTCATCCCCTCTCGGTCACCGGTTCGAGTCCCCGCTCCACCCGCTCGGGTATAGCGCGGGGGTGGGAGAGAGGTTTTAGCCTAAAAGTCTTTTTTTCCTTTCCCCCCATCATCATCATCATCATCATTATTGTTGTTGTTGTTATCATCATCATCATCATCATTATTATTATTACTACTCCTACTACTGCTACTGCTATTATTATTACTATTATTGCTATTACTACTACTATTACTGCTATTACTACTACTATTATTGCTATTATTGCTTACTACTGCTATTATTCTTTACTTATTATTTACTTATTAACACTTATTCTCATTTGTTATTGTTATCAGTACTATTAATAGAATTATTATCACTATTATCTCCTCAGAACAAAGTTTCGGAGCTTCTTTTCTTTCCAAAAGCAAAATGCCCCAACTTGGGAATTTGGGAGCATCTCTGGAGGAAAGGGATGCAGGAGGGCTCGGGGAAGAGCCCTCAGCCCAACACTGCTCATTTTCCATTTTTCTCCTCATTTTTACATCCTTATTAATTAATTTCAGCATCTCCAGGGTTTGGCAGTGATGGGGTTGTGCTGTGTCACGTTTGGGGGGGGGAGGTGTCCCCTTCTGACACAGCACACGAACACAACATGCGTTCACGCACGCTAGGCCCACACACAGCACATGTGCGCACACACGTGTAGGTGTGCACGCACGCATGCACACGCTCCCTGCAAGCGCCTTGGCATCGATCGGCCTCCAGCGGCCGCGAGCGATTGCGACGGATCTTCTTCACCGAAGTTACTTTTAATCAAGAACCACGGACGCCCTTTGCTGCGGCCCCCGGGGGGGGGAATCGCGGCTGCTGGCACATGGAGGGGGGGTTAAGGGTTATGGGGGAGCACCGGGCACAGCTTCAGCGGCAGAGAGGGGACACAAACCGGCAGCAATATCACCTGTGATCGCACAGGGGGAAACTGAGTCACGATCGCTCATCGGAAGGAATGAGTCGGAAACGGGGTTTTCCAGAAAACAGTGTGAAATGGGGATTTTGGGCGTAAAAGGTGGATTTACGGCAGAGCTGATGGATGGCTGCGGGATGCAGCGCACACACGCACTCCCACACGCTGCCAACGGACCCAGCCGCGGGTGCACGTGCGTGGCACAACCTCCCTAGGCTTGTGGTGGATAAAATGCGCCCAACTGCACCCCCAGGCTGAAAAAAAAATGCTGGTGCATCCCCCAAACCAGCCACGGAGCTTTGTCCATGCACTGGCACAAACATGGGGGCTTCATACAGACCCACACCCCCAAAAAAGCTGCAGCATATGGCAAGGAGGGTCATGACCCCTTGCACAAAAGCCGTGTGTGTGAACACACAGGTAACATGTACATACGTGCACACACACGTGCCCAGAGCACACGGCTCGAACACAGAGGATCCTCCCAAAAAAACACCCCTCCAAGGTGCACACCCCGTGCAGACCCCCATTCACCCCCGCTGCAGGGCGCACACTTCATGCAGACCCCCCTCACATTGCACATCCCGTGCAGACCCCCCCACCAAAGCCCATGCACGGGGCAGCCCCCCCAAACACTCTCCCTCCCCCCCCAAACTGCACACCCCAATGCAGATCCCCCTAAAGTGCAAATACAATTCAGATCCCCCCCAAAAGCACTCACCCAGGGCAGGGGTGTCCCCCCCCCCCCCATAACTAAGACGTAAGCACAGTCCAACTTCCCCCCCACCCCACGGTGCACAGCCGGTGCAGGATGCCCTCCAAGCTCCATGCATCGTCCAACCCCCCCCAAACACACCCCACAAGTTGCACACACCCGAGCAGGACCCCCACCCCCCCCCCGAATGGTGCATATCCCCCCCCAAGGTGCACACCCAAGAAGACCCCCTCCCTCCCAGGATGCTCCCAGAGTGCAGAACACCCCCAAAATGCCCCCCTCCAGCCCCTGTTACACAGGGACACCCCCTAGGGGCAGACCCCCCCCCTCGGGGCCACCTCCCTTGGCCAAACTCACCCCCTTTATCACCCCCCAAAACCCGGGGGGGGGGGTCTCCCCAAATCCCCAGAGCCCTCAGCACCCCCAAACCACCCTCGGTCCAAGCAGAAAACTCCTCCAGGGGGGTTGGGGCCCATTACCAGGGGGGTCCCCCCATGCCCAAGCCCCCTCCCCAGTATAAAGGCAGCGGTGCTGGTGCTCTGGGGCCGCTCTCCACCCCAGCCCGACCTCTGGGTGCCCTTCGTTAAAATACACAGGGAGACAAAGCCCCGGGTGGGAGCAGCCCCTCCACAGGCATGGCGGGGGGGGTGCACCAGCCCCAGCTCCCCCCCACCCCAGCACCCCCAAGGGCCATCGAGGATGGGGCTCGGCAGGTGAAGTTTGCACCACCCCAATATGTGTTCAAGGGGGGGGGGGCCTGATCCTGACTGCTGTGCTCTGTCAGGACTGATGTGACCCCCCCCCCTCCAGGAATGCAGCAGCCCCCGATACCGGGACCTCTCTCAGGGGGTGGCACTAGGTAGCAGGAGTAGCTCAGCATCACCCACTCTGCTCCATGTGTGTGCACGCACACATGCCAAACGTGTGTTTGCCCACCGGCCACAGGTACGTGTGGTGCACGTGCACGCACACACGACACATATGTGTGCATAGGCGTCGCGCATGCAGACACACTTACGCAAGCAAGCACACGCTCATGTGTGCAAAGGTGTCATACACACTCCTGTGCGCAAAGATGCGTGCACACGTGTGCAAAGGTATCACACTCCTTGCAAACACATGTGCGTGCACGGGTATCACCCTCGTGCAAACACACGTGCGCACAGGTATCACACACAACACCCTGGCTCTGTAATGCTTGTAGCAAACCAGCAGCCCTGAGCGTCTGGACCCCCCCAAGCGATGGGGGCGGGGGGTGTCACCCCTCTCCCTGTATCCCCGA
This sequence comes from Grus americana, assembly GCF_028858705.1. Taxonomy (NCBI): domain Eukaryota; kingdom Metazoa; phylum Chordata; class Aves; order Gruiformes; family Gruidae; genus Grus; species Grus americana. The sequence goes on from NC_072882.1 coordinate 1,769,101, forward strand.
CCCCGCCGGACCCCCCGCACGGCGCAAACACCCCCGCGCCGAACAGAAAGCCAATTATAGAAGATAATTAAAGCACACGGCACTTCCCGTTCCGCCCTGACGTCCCCTCCGCACCAGAGCAGGTGATGGAGAGGTGACGTGGCCCAAAAAAATAGCTTTAAATTAAAAGAGGCCCTAAACGAAGCATCCGGGGTGGGGAAGGGTGAGCAGGGACAGCCACGTTATTTCGGTATCGCACATGGGAGCGAAGTCCTTCCAGGCAAGCGATCGCTTTTTCTGCTTTATTTCCCCCCCACAACGAGGGTGTTTTAGCAAAATGAGGGGGCTCTATGGTGCATCTCCCCAATTTTTACCAAGGCCGGCCCACGGAAGATCTCAAATCACTTTCTTTTGGGAGAAAAAAAATAAAATCCTTAATTAAGAGCATCCACTCATTAACGTCTTTTCCCTGGCTGGGAGATTTGGGCTCTCACCTTGGCGGTGGAGCGGTGCTGAGGGGTGCGGGGAGGGGACGGGAAGCAATTTCCCCCCCCCCCCCGAGTTGCATCCAGGGCTGGGAGAAAAAAAAAAAAAAAGAAAGAAAAAAAAAAAAAATCCCCGCTCCTCTCCTTCAGCAGCAGCACAATATGGTAGGTGAGCGTGTTTGGCTAATCAAGATAAATATTGTATGCATGGCAGGAGCGTGGCAGGCCCTGCTAACGAGGAGAGGGAAGGAGCCGGGTGTTTGGATGCTCCAGATCCGTATTGCCATGGTTACCCGGGCTGGGAGCCGCATCCTCCTCTCCAAACCTCCCCTCCGAGGGGTGCGGAGGGGGATGCGCCCAGGCCCGGCCAGAACTTCCCAAGGGCTCCGGCAACGTCCCACGGAAACCAGGGTGACGCAGGCATGGGGGGGGGAAAAAAAGGCAAAATTCAGGCTTTAGCAATATATGTATTTTTTCCTTAGGGTATTTGCAAGGATTTTCCAAACCAGAGCAAAAATATCTCTTTTTTTTTTTTTTCATTGTGGGGAGGGAGCTATTATACGAAACAATGGATTCAACCTTGGCTAATTGCCTCCAGCCTTTCACTGTGAGAATATGCCTGGCCCACACTGATGCATTAAAAAAAAAAAAAAAAGAGGATATTGAGGTGTCTGCCCCTGCCAGAGAGGGAAGCGACTTTCCTCCCTTCCCTCCTGCCCCCCGTGGGCATCTTCCCCCGTGGCTTCCCCCCCCACCCCGCAGGGATGCAGAGATGAGAGAGTTTGCCACCCTGGGAGCTGCTTCAGCGCAAATCCGAAGGGATTTAGCGAGGACTGGGGGAAAAATTTGGGGTTGGAGCTGGGAGAAGGTGAATAAACCGCAGGCCTGGAGGGTGGGTGATGAACGGCGGCGCGGGGGGAGGGAAAAGGGCTTTAAAACATCTGCTGCCAGGGCTATAAAGCAGTTGGATTTACAGCTTGGCGCTGCCAGACGCCCGTGTGAAGCCTTTTCAAGGAATTCCCTGCTTTACAATGGGAAAAGACAGGCAGCACACGCGCGTGCCGGAGAGAGCGCCGGCCACGGCCCCGGAGCTGGCAGTGTGGCAGGGGGGGTCACACACGGGCACCCCCAGGGGCGGCTGGACACGCGTGCGTCACCGTCACGCCGATGGTGGGTTCGCGGCTGGACGTGATGGGGGGAGAGCTGGGGTGGCACCTCACAGCTGGGTAGCACCCACAGTGGCACCCCACAGCTGGATGCAGGTGGTGGCCACCCGGCACCCCCCCCCTCAAGGTGACACCCCATGTCCAGGCAGCACCCAGTGGCACCCCACAGCTGGACGGCATCCTGGGGTGACACCCTAGGACATCCCCATCCCATGGTGGTACCCCACTTCTGCACAGCATCTTAGGGTGACACCCCATGTCTGGACATCTCAGTGACACCTCACATCTGGATGGCAAAGCTGGCCAGCACCCCACATCTGGGCACCCTCAAACAGCTGCATCTCACACCCAGACACCCCCCCATATCAGCACCCACACCCACACACCCCCCTCGTAACAGCACCCACATCAGCACACATTCCCACATCTGCACCCCACATCTGGCCATCACCCCACATCTGGCCACCCCAAAACTCTATCACTCCATCCCTGGACCCCCTCCTACCTCAGCACCCACCCACACCCCCCCGCGTGTTCCCAGCCCCACGCCGTGGCCGGGGGCTCTCTCTGCCCCTGACCTTTGCGGGGACCTTCCCCCTCTTATCTACACAGATTAGGAGAGGGGGGAAAAAAAAAAACAAAAAAACAAAAAACCACCAAAAAACCCAACTTTCCTCCCAGGAAGATGCTCTCCAGCCAGCAGAGATGTTTAAATTCCTGCTCCGAGAAAGCCTGAAACCCCTAAAAATAAAAAGGGGGGAAGGAGGTCTTTTAGGGCTCTGCCCTGACTTATTTATCCCCCCCCCAAAACAGTCAGACCCCTAAATTTGCAGAGACAACGTGAGAAACCACCTCCCTTCCTATAGCTCCGCATTTCTCCCTCTACTTATTTCCCTCCTGCGTTTCTTTTTTCCCATTTAAATTCTCTTCGGATGGTTTTTTAAGGTGGGGAGGAGTTTTTACTGGGGATTTTTTTGGGGGGGGGAGTGAATTAAAAACAGGAAAAAAACCGGGAAAAAAAACCTCACAATTTTTCCTAAGACAGGAAATGTGTTAGGAATTAACTGAATATTTGCCTTTTCCTCCCCTGCAGCCGTGCGGGGCAGCTGGATGCAGGGTCCGAGGATGGAAGAAAAAAGTTTTTTTCTGTGTATATTGGCGAGTATCGCGACATACACGCACACGCACGGGCGCAAAACCCTATTTATAGCTGCACAAATTACACAAATGCATGTCTAATTAGGTCTCTGCGCAATTACATCTCCGCAAATGCTGGTACCCATTAGCGGTAAATGCCCCGCGTATTATTGCTAATAAATATTTCTAATAATTAAAGATGCTCTTGAAGTGCTGAAGGGATTTTTTTTAACCCCAAGCGGGAAAATATCGATGGTCTCCCCCCTCCCCAGGCATTACACTCAATATATAAATATTATTATTATCAAAACCAAACTTGCTCGGTGCAGCCAAGGCCCGTCCCGGCGCTGTTTGGGTATTTTTAATTTTTTTTTTTTTCCTAATCCAGACGGGGTTAAATAAAGCTTTTTCAGACTCAATTTCGCGTCTCTCCTAAAATAAGTTTGCAAAGAGCAAAGTGGAAAGTAAAGTTAAAAGAGGTGGGAGAGGGGGGAAAGGGGGGGGGGGCAAAGCTCTGCTCCGGGAGGGGTAATAAACCCATTTTCCAGCTGCAATTAAAATTCCCCCCGAGCCCGGGGAAGGAGGATGAGCCCTTTTCCTCCTCCGAAATTAGCTTTTTTTTTTTGGGGGGGGGGGGAAATCGAGGGGGGTTTTAAACCTCCCAGGAGCAGGCTGCGGCTGGATTTGATTTACCCCCACCCTGCCCCTCTCCAGTTAGATCACAAGCTGGGTACAATTCAAAAAAAAATTATAAAAAAATTATAAAAATTCTAAAAAAAACCCCAAAACCCAGTGGATTCAATTACCCCCAACCCCTTCCTGCCCTCGGATTTTTGGGGCCACTCCATCAGCTGAACCTGCGGGTTCCCCGGAGATTTTGGCCACCCCAGCTCCCTCCCTCCACCTTCCCCCCCCCCCAAAAAAAAAAGCCCCTTTTGTCCCTGTGTCCAAAGCCGGGGTCATGACCCAGCTAATGCAGAGCCAACCTGGACGTAAACACTTTATGGGCTCTTCTTTAAATATTTAGAGGCACTTCAAGGAACCTGGGATGGGGCTGGGAGGATTTCAGGGTATTTGAGGGTTTTAGTGAATTTTTTTTTTTCTTTTTTTTCTCTCTCATCCTCCTTTGCAAAAGGACCCTCCTCCGAAAATAAACCTGGGGCTGGGAATAGGGATAAATAGGAATAAAACAGGAATAAAATAAGGAGCGTGCAGGGGAGGGGTATTCAAACGCTGGGGGTAGCGTGAGGTTTTAAGCGAGGACGAAGCAGCTTGGAGGTATTTAAAATTAATGGCAATAAATAAAAGAGTTGTGGTTGTTAGTCCTGCGCAGGGACACGCGTGTTGGTATGTACCTGGGTGATGCGCAGGGACACGCGTGGATGTCCCTGCTTTTATCCCTCCCCAGGCATCTCCGTCTGCAGTTCTGCCTTGTGTGCCTCTAATTGTCCCTATAAAAGCGGGGGATAATTATAAATTATAATTATAAATGCATCTCGCCGGATCTCTCTGCCTGCCCATACTGGCTCAGCGGTCCCTATAAATAAATCCATATGCGCCGGGTATGTGCATGGCTGGGCATGGTTAAAAGCGCACCCGCAGAAACACACTTTTTAGTTAAAAATACCCACTCGGGGAAGGAATAAATGTGTATTTGGAGAATTTGCCTGAAAACGAGCAATCACCTCCGCCTCTCCCTGCAGTTTTATTTCCAGGGAGGGGGGGGGGGGCAGTTGGGAGCAGGCGGGTTTAATTTGCCAGTTTATTCATTAAAGATAAATAAATAATAATAAAAACCTTCTCGAATTCCCGAATCGCAAACCACTTTCAGCTTGTTTAAGTTTCTGATTGCATAATCAGGGAATTAATTTGGAATAAATGGAAAGGGGCTCCTAAGGAGAGGGCAGAGGAGGGATGGAGCTGGGGGGATGAAGGTGGAGTGGCAGCAGCATCTTGGCGAGGGGAGAAGATTTTGGGGGGGGGAGCGGGATGCCCTGGCCATAAATTACCTCTCGTTTCCCACCTTCCAGTATGTGCCTTTTCGGTGCTAAAAATTGGTATTTTATGGTCGCAGGGGGGGGGATTTGCTACAGATCGCTTTTTATTGGAGGCGCCGCTCCTTCCGTTTCGGGATATTTTGCTGTTTCTCCCCCAAATTAACGGTCCCTGCCAAGCAAAAGGTGATTTTGCTCCTTTCTGCTCTTAATGCCCCCGGAATAAGGCGGGGAGGGGGCAGCAGGAGCCCCCCCTCAGGGTTGGGACTGGCTTTGAGTGACAGCTGTCAGAAAAGGGGGCCAGACCCGAAGCTGGACAGTGGAAATAAATGGGAAAAAAAAAATAAATAAACAAAACCAGATGAAGTTTGGAGAAATCCCTTTGCCCAAACCGTCCTGACATCCCCGACGGGAGAAATAAGAGTTTATTCTTTATTATTTACCCCGGGTACTCCTGAGCGGAGGGGGTGGGGGAAGCCCCATCCTCTTCCTCGGAGGAAGGGCAAGGGATCAAAAAGTGTCATCGGGGCAGCAAACTCCTCGGAAAGAAGGCAAAACCAAAAATATTTTTAAAACCCAACTTTTCTTTGGGGGATGCAGCTAAATATTCCTGCTGAGGCAGGGAGCAGTCCCACCTCTCCCCTCTGCTGCATCCCAGCTTATCCATTACATGGCTCGGGAAATTATGCGATACATATGTTGGATTAGAGAGCAAGGAAAAATGTTAATTAAGACATGGGAGGAAAAAGTTAATCATTTACAAAGCGGTATTTAATTCCCTACACAGAAAGGGATGATTTATATATTTACCTATTATTTATTTCGCTCACTCCAGAAGCCTGGAGCTTGTCCCATACACATCTATTTTCCAGGGAGGGAAAAATCCCCCCCCCAAAACATCACCAAGATGCCTTTTTTCCCCCGGAAAAAAACAAAAAATAGAAGAATCTGATGCAAACACCCAAACAAGCAGGAAAAGGTGATATTTGAAAATTGTTAGCAGCATCCCCACGGCGGCTGCTGGTTGTTTGGAAAGGAAATCCGAGTCTTTCACTACCAAAAAAAAAAAAAAAAAAAAAAAGCCCAAAATGTTTAGCTTGGTACTTTGCCCATCAAAATTAATCACAGCGACAGATTAGGAAGTACATAAAACTATATCTCTGGATAATGATATACGAGAGCACAATAAATAAAAGTTGCACGTTGGAGGTGCTGTCAGGTCTGGGGCGAACCAGTAACTCACTCGTTTAACCCCGGGTGCGTGTTTTGGCTTTTAATTCCAATTAACGCCGGAGAGGAACATTTTCAACCTAAGAGGGGTTGAAGGAAATTGCTGGAAGGACCCGTAATGCCGTGTTAACTGCGAGCTAAACCCCCCGCTCAACAGGAGAGCCCTGGGGCAACAACAACAAAAAAAAAAAAAAAAAAAAAAAAGAAGAAGGGGGAAATAATGTATTTCCACTGCATAAAAAATAAAATAAAAAAGTTCTCAGAAAACTGAGGCTGCTGAGGACCCTCCTCTGCCTGCAGTTATCTCCCCAAAGCATCTCTGGAGCTGTTATTTTCCTTTTTTTTTTTTTTTTCTCCCTTCTAACAGGCAATACAGGAAGCTAATTTTCTCAGCCTGCTGATGTAAATTTAAGAGGGGTTACCACTCCTCGCAGGCTCTGCATACAAAGACTTCCTCACCCTTTTTTTTTTTTTCCCCTTTCTTTTTTATTGCCAGTTAAACCCTTCGTAAAACGACTTTGCAGCCCTCTTAAAACCCGAGTCCTTAGCGAAGCTAGTTAAAGGGAAGAGGGAAAAAAATATAAAAAACAACAAAAAAATAAAGACCGAGCTGCGAAAGGAACCGGTAAAAACTTATCAGGAACTTCAAAACAAATTGGACTCGAAGAACATAAAAGAGGGGGGGGGGGGGGGGGGGGGGGGAAAAGCCCTGGCCTCAGATGTTAATTTGAGCCTCCAGAAACACGTTGTTGCTGGGAGTTTTATAGCCCAATAATCAAAGTAAAGCGAATTATCTGAGCACTGAACAATGCAGCACCCGGGGGGGGGACACCTCCTGCAGCCACATCTATAGGTGCCAGCGCCAGGTCTGGGACATATAGCCCAGGGATGAGCAAGCTCTGCTGCCTTGGGGGGAGCATTTCTTCCTTAAAGCCCTCCATCCATCCACCCACCCATCCATCCATCCATCCCTGCATCTCTCTGGGTGTCTGTCTGTCCGTCTGTCCCGCAGCTCCTTTCCGCTGCAGAAACCCGGGGTTATTTTGCATCGCTGCCCATAACCAAATCTCTGCCCCCCCCAACTCCCCGCATCATCGCTCCCATTTACATCCTGATTTTCATCCCCACACCTCCCAAACTTTCAAGGGCTCCTTATTTGCTCTGCTTTCGGTTAGGTATATATATATATATATATATATAAAATTATTTTCATTTTTTATTATTATTTTTAAAACATTTTAATTATTTTTTATTGTTTTTTCTGCAATGGGGGTTACTTACGTGGCTGGGAGCACTCCTGGACCAGCCGGGAGGTTGAAGCATCTCTGAAGGAAAAGAGGGGAGAGAAGTTTGGCCGCCACTTCACCCTTCTCTCCCCTTTTCTCCCGGGTTATTTTGGCGAGGAAACAATACCATAACACGCATCGCATCTGCCCCAGCCCCCCCCCCCCCTTTCCTCCTCCCCATACACCCCATTACTATGGTAAAACCTACAAAGCCTCTAAACAGCGATGGTGCCTCTAAATCTATGTCCGCAGACACAGAAGGTACAACGTTGGGAGAGGCAGCGGGTCAGGAGGGCTCCGGGGTCAGCTTGCTCGCCTCCAATAGAGCTGCTGGGATAGAAAAGTTGGCCTTTCCATGAACCCGCTTTTGCCGTTTACCCGAACTTCAATAAAGTTTTCTTTCAGCCTCTCTACATGGAGGCGTCAAGAGGCTAAAAAGGGACCGTGGTTCGGGCTGTTTGCAGCAGGAACAGCCATTTTTCCCTTTTTTTTTCCTCCATTTTTTCTTTTTTTTTCCTTTTCCCCCTTTTTTTATTTTCCTCTTTTCCCCCTATTTTTTCCCCTTTCTCCCCCTTTACTTCCCTTCCCTTCCTCCTTTATTTCCCCTTTTTCTCTTATTTCTCTTCCCCCGGCTATACCGTGCATTTCTACTGTCCCTGCGTAGCCCCAGTTGTGTCACGGCCAAGGCTGAGCGCCGAGGACCCTGCTGTGGGCAGCAGGCAGTAGCCCACCCCTGGTTGATGTCCCTGGCACCCAAGGGACCTGCCACCCCTGGGTGCTATCTCCAGCACGCACACGGGATACACCCAGCCTGGGGACGGAGGGGGTACAGCACACACACACCCCCCCCAGCTAACAAAAAGACCCCAGCCCACAACTCCAAACTCCAATATTCCCCCCTCCCAAAAGAAAAGAGGGAGAAATCCAACTTGGAGCGATGCTTCTTCCTCCCCACCCTCCTCCTCCTCCTGGCTCCAGCCCAGCCTGCAGCGGTGCAGATGCCCAGCTCTGCTTCCCACCCCCCGAGGAGATTTGGGGTGCTGCCCTGCCTCAACTTTGTGACACTGGGGGAGCACCCACTTCCCAGCACCTGGGGACTTCTGTTTTTTCCTGCATTAAACCTCCTTTTCTCCCCTGCTTGGTGCCTTTCTCCCCACTATTTTCCGCCTCTTTGCTTTGATTTCTTGCCTGTGTAAGAGGATATTAAAAATATTGAAACCCACACGGGATGGGTCGAGCCTTGGGTGCTGTTTACTGATCGCTTTCTGATTTTATTTTATTTTTCTAGGGCTGGGTTTTATCTGGCTTCCCCGCCTACAGCTGTGTAGGCTGGGATCTTCCTTTGGAAAAAGCCAAAATCCCAACTGTCTCCCAACACCTTTCCCTGCTCTGTGGAGGAAACGTTTAAAGAGGGGTAATGGTTACGTGGTTTGTCGATATGTTTTATCTTTCCAGCCTCGTCCTTATATTAATATCACTAAAGCAGGACGTGAAAGGGAATCAAAAAAAAAAAAAAGAAAAAAAAAAGCTGATGAGCTTTACATATAAACTCCCCAGGATAAATGATAACCTTCTCCCTCTCCAGACCCGCGTCCCCAGCTATCACAAAGGGGTTTGAGACCATGATTTGTTTAATGACAGCTCAAATCGATGTTGGAGAGGGAGAGGAAACAACAAAAAAAGAAGAAGAAAACCTAAATAAAGATGCTCGCAAAGCCTCCTCTCCTATAACTCAGGGTCCCAGGGCTTTGGGGGGGCATTTGCAGCAGGCCTCCCTCTCCCAGCCCCCTGCCACTGGGATTTTTAAGCAGCAAACTTCCCAAAGCCAAGGCCTAAAAAAAAAAAAAGGAGGGGGGGGCTCAGCTCCAGCCCCCCCCACCCATGCACCCCCCTTCCCTGCCCCGCCAGGGAAGCACAGACACCCTGCACTGGGGGGGGGGACACACACACACGACACCCAGGTTTTTCCCTAAAATCCCCCCACTGCTGCCAATTTGCAGGCTGCCTCCAAAGGCCAGGAGCAATGAATTACAGTTATTAGCACTATTACTACCATTATTCTCATTATTGTTATTGTTATTATTATTATTTAACAGCCTTTTCATTGCCTGGCGAAATTCAATATGACCTCTTGGCTTGAACGAGTCAACACGAGCGCGCCACGACAGCAAGAGAAAATAATAACAATAATAATAATAATAATAATAATAAATTAAAAAAAAAAAAAGCACGCGGAAAAAAAAGTTCAAAGCAGGTAGAAGAGCTAAAACCAGACAATTTTTCCGCGGGGTGGAAAGAAAATAAAGAGGCATGACTGGAAACTAACCCCAATCCACAGCACTTGTCTGAAAACCAGATTTCTCTGTCTTCCCCCCCCCCCATATTTACAGGTTGGGAGGGTCCGAGATTTAAAGTCACTGGCCACGTCGTGATGTCATAAAAATCTGGAGTTGAGAGTTATCTTTAGGTTTGCTTAAACTTAACTTAAGCAGTAACTGGTGCACATGGGATCCATTGCACATCGTCCCAGCATTTTATTATCCTTATTATTATTATTTTGGGGCGGGTTTGCGGGGAGATGTGGGGATAAAATAAGTCACCAGACATAAAAGTAAAACTAATTCACACTGACTGGTTTATTGAACACTGGGACTTTCACATACACACTAAAACTCTTTATTGCAAGTTTACAATGATCATGTAAAATCAGTCCAAAAACACAAATAACCACGACAAAAAACCCTAGCTACTGACTTTTTAAAACCTTCTTCTGCTTTTATTTTTTAAATATGTCACTCTTTCTCTCTCTCACTCCCCTTTTTCTTCTCAATTTCTCAGCAAAGACTCGTCCACCCTTGTGTGCTGTTTCGTAGCTGCTTTTTGTTTGCCTTTTTTTTTTCTCCCTAAATAGTGATTTTTTTAAGCTTTTTTTCCACCTTGCTACAAAAGAACTTCATAGCTCCTTCGCTCATTGTGCATTTGTGATGCAGAGGGGGAAAAAAATACCTACATTCGCCTTTTTTGTTTGTTTGTTTGTCTGTTTGGTTTTTTTGCCGTCAATATTATCATTTCTTCATTAATTTCACCCAACAGAACATTTACCTCTTCCTCCCCCCACCCTGCCCTCCCTCCCCATCCCCCAGCTTTAAAAAATAAATAAAACCCTGAAATGGCGTTAAAAAAACCCTGCAGGTACAGACACCTGGCCTCATGCTATCTGACATGCATCTAAAGCCCGTGGTCTTGGGGGAAACCCATTGTTTTTTATACGCACAGGAAAAAAAATAATAATAATTATTATTATTATAATAAAAGGAAAACTACGAGGGGAAGGGGAAGGGGGGGGGAAGAACCAAAATATATATATATATATTAGATTCTATAAATAATCCAGAGTCATTTGTGTGCGGGTCTGGGGGTGTTTATAACCTGGTGATATCCTCCGTGCGCGGGTCCTGCGCGGTGGCGGAGGGCAGCTCCTCGCCCGCGGCCGTGTTCGCCGGGGCGGCGGGGGCGGTTGAAGCGCTGGCAACCGCTGCCGTTGCTGCCCGTACTTTGGTGTTAGGCAGCCTGTGGTCTTTTTTCCATTTCATCCTCCTGTTCTGAAACCAGATTTTGATCTGTCGCTCGGAGAGGCAAAGCGAGTGGGCGATCTCGATGCGTCGCCGCCGGGTCAGGTACCTGTTATAGTGAAACTCCTTCTCCAGCTCCAAAACCTGCTGCCTGGTGTAGGCTGTCCTGGATCTCTTGGGTTCGCCTCCATTGTAATTGGGATTCACTGGAAAGGAGGGGAAGGAAAAAAAAAAAAAACAAAACAAAAAAGAAAGGAAAGGAGAAAAAAAAACAAACAAAACACAAAAAAAAACACACAAGGAAAATCAGCGTGGATGGAGAGAGGGTCGGGAGAGGCGACTGGAGGAGCCGGGGGGGGGGGGAAGTAATAGGCTAAATAGGTAATAAAGAACTTTGGGCAGCTCAAGAGTTTCTATTCTAATAGGAAGGGGTTTCCCTGGCTCAAAAGACTGAATTATTTATGCACCCCTTACAAAGCTTTCGGAGTTTCACACATACATAACAGAACGAGCCACATGGCTAAGGCTGCCCACAGTAGCTCGGCTATAAAATTTATGGTGGGTGTAATTACCCATTCGGAGTCGTAAATCCAGTTCAATTGTGCTAACCCAAAGACTCTCATGGAAGGGAAGGAAATAAAAAAAAAAGAGAGAGAGAGAGGCGAGAGGGAGCGAGCATGGTGTGAAAATAAGAGAGCGGAGAGACAGAAGAGGAAAATAAAAGTTGCATACCAGTACTGACGTGGATTTTTTTCATCCAGGGATAGACTATGGGCTGTTTGGAAGCTGTGCTGTTGGGATGGTCGGGGTTTGGCTGGTTGCAGGCTGGAGGGGCTGGGGAAGGAGTAGTGGAGGAGGTGGATAGAGCAGCCTGCTCGCAGAGCTGCTGTGCTTTCTCTGAGAGGTGTTGGCCTCCTGGAGTTTGCCCGTGTCCCCTTTGGAGCGCGGCCGGGTTGCCGGGAGCTTGGAGACCCCCGCAGCTGAACGGGCGGTCGGGGAAGGAGGGTCGTGGCACTGGGTACAGCTCTTGATGGTGATGCTGGTAGCTGGACTCCCTTGTCCGGCTATAATATTCCGGACTGTGGTCTGGGATGTAATTATTTTGCGAATATTCCTCGCATGGAGGAAATTTCGGATCGATGTAGTTAGAGTCCATCAAATAAGAGCTCATGATCATTAATTTCTGGAGTGGAAAATAATTTTTCTCGCTTTGTCGTTTTTCTGCTCCATAAAGCCCTCCTACTAGCTGGCGACCCCGTAAAGTTACTTTCACCATGTGACATCCCCGGCCAATCACACCCGCCAGCCCAGTCCCCGGATAAGGAACCAAAAGCTTCTGCAAAATGTACCCAAATTGGGGGGGGGGGACGTGGGAGTGGGAGTGGGTGCGCGGGGAGATGCGCTTCGGTGCGGGGTGGTTGGTCCTGGGGTCCATCCCCACCCCCTCGGCTGCTGGGGGGGGGGGTATAGGCACACAATGGGGGGACCCCCCCCCCTTGGTGGGGGGGTGAGGGTGTTGGGGTGAGTGTGTAAGGATGAGTGTGAGTGTGAATGGGGATACTGGGGGGCACCGGGCGTCCCCCCGCGATCCGAGCTGGGAACAATGAGCACAACCCCCCCCCCCGCCCCCCGCCGTTGGTGTGAGTGTGAGTGTCTGAGTGTGAGTGTGAGTGCGTGAATGTGAGTGTGCTCTCCCTCCCCCGAGCTGCAGTGACCCTTCGGACCCCCCCAAACTCTACCTCGGGCAGCCCCCATCTCCATCCCCCCCCCCAGGCTGGGGAGGGGACAGGGCAGGTTGGGGACACCGCTGGGGGTCGTGTGTCCCCCCCGCCGCAGCCCAGACCCCCCCCCATCCCGGAGGGGAGAGGGTCACACACCGTCAGCACCTTTTTTTTTTGGGGGGGGGGGGGACACCACGACACTGGGGGACAGTTACCTGGAAGACAGAGGCGGGTGTGCAGGTCCGTTACTGACCCTGCCTTAAATCGCAGGCAGCGAGGTTTGCCCTCCCCTGCCTGCAACCAGCGGCACGGGCAGGGCGAGGCTGGGGCTGCCCACCCCCCCGCAGGCAGCGGGGACCCCCACACCCCCCCTCTTTGGTCCCCAAACTACCCTGGCTTTCCTTACCCCCGGCCTTTGGGGAACAGAGCGGAGGGTTGGGGTTTTTTTTGGGGGGGGGGCGGGAGGCAGCACCCTGCTTTTCCCTCGGCCCTGGATGCTGCAGGTAACACACCCACTGGGTGACACCTCCACGCGTGTGCACCACCCACGCGTGTGCACCGCTCCCAGGCCGCTTGGCCCTTGCTTTAAGCATTGACCTCCCCATGCTCAAGCTCTGGGGTATATATAATACATATATTTATTATTTTGGGGGCAAAGCTGGAGGGATGCGTTAAAAATGGCTCCCACCTCCCCGGCGCAGGTCGGGGAGCTGCAAACGGATGTCAACATTTTGGGAGGGTTTTAGCTCCCTCAATTAAAGCTGCCTTTTTTTTTTTTTTAATTATTTTATTTTAATCTCCATCTCGCCCTAAAGAGAGGGGCAGAGGAGGGAGGTGGGGTATTCCCTCCTTGTGCTTGATAACAATTATAGTTGAAAATCATAGCTTGCAGGGCATTGCCATATTTTACTTGATAACAATAAAAGTGACACATAAAGTTAACTGTTTATGTTTTATTTATTAGACTAAATGTGCCAGCGGTGTCGAAGGCTTTTGGCTGGTTGTTACAGCTTTTTATGGGGTTGTAAAACGCCATAAATCAGTCACTGCGAAATGGTCGGGGCTCTTTGTGCTCTTGGCTGAGAGTTGTGTTTGCGGTGGCTGCTGTTTCTTCTGGAGATGAAAAGTAATAATGGGATTTTATTTTGATTATTATCACCCGCACACACATCCCAATCATCGCCGTGATTTCGCTTTTTACCTTTTTTTTTTTTAATATATTTTTATTATTATTATTGTTAACAAGCCCTGGCAAACAGCAACCGCCGCTTTCGCACTTTGAATAAACTACCTTTAGAAAATGACATCAGCAGGGTTTGAGGATTTAATTAGGAGCGCTGCAATTAAAGGAAAGCAGAACTTTCCAAGGCTCTGGCATCGTCCATATATTCCCCTAGAGACGAATTTGTGACTGGGAGACGCTCACACAAATTCGAGTCTACAGGGTACATATAGGCGACGGGGAGGGTTGGGGGGGGTAAAAGGGGGGGGGCTCAGCCCCCCTCGGACACCAGCTCCGCGTCTATTTGGGCACCGGGACATGGTCTGAGGCGTTTTCTGGCTTTATTTGGCTTTTTTTTTTTTTTTTTGGGGGGGGGGTATTGGCGGCTGATTTGCAGAGCTTCGCTAATTGCTGGCAGAGCCTGCTCCTTCCTAAAGTTGTAAATCCCGGGATTACATATAGAAACGCCTATATATATACCTATATAAGGTAAAATCTTTGCTCTTCCCAGAAAGGTTTCGGGGATAGGGAATGAAGGGGGGATGGGAGCTGCGAGGTTGGGGGAAAAAGACATGAATAGAAATGTATTCCGGAACCCAAAACATTGATTTAAATATATCCAATAAATTCCTTTTCTCCAGCTATACTTCATTCTGCCCAAACACCTCAGACTCATGCAGGGCTTTGACATTTATAGTTCAGACTGATGCAACAACTTTATTCCAAGGCTGAGGGAATATTGAATAAAGATGGAGAGTTAATAAAGTAATTTTTACCTACGCACATCCTTACCCCCCTCTCTGAATATATGGTTTTCAATAAGCACCAGCAGAATAAATAAATATCCACAGGTAGTTCTCTTAAGACTATGCTGGGTGGTTAAAAAAAATAAATAAAAGGAAAATAAAGCACGAAACAAAACGGCAGCAATCAAAGCATTAAGAAATTCCAGGCGTGAAGGTCACAAACTGGGCGGCTCTGGACTCTCTCGCTTTCTCAAGGGGGAAACGCAACTTTATTTGCACCGTCTGCACCCCCCCCACCCCCGATTCCCACCCAAATATATCTATTTTTGAGGATTCACTCCTTCATACTCTCTTCCCCGTCTCCCTTCATCCCCTCTCTGTGTTGGGGGGGTGGTGGTGTCTGCCCTCGGATTTCTTACAAGTGCACAAAAAAAAAAACAATCCCCTGAATTTCTTACAAATGCACCCAAAAAATCCTATTCCCCCCTTTTTACTACTTTTAGATTAATGTTTCCCCCCCTCCTCATTGCTTTTTAACGGAGTTTAGAGCTGTGCCTCTTGCTGAAGTGTTTGAATTTTTTATTTATTTAATCCCCCCCCTTTTTTTTTTTTCCCCCCTCTGTAAAATAAGTCTGCAGGGACGTGTGAAGAATAGTTGTACAAGAATCTGGCTCTTTTGTCTATAAAGCAGCCCTCCCACCGCTCTCCATCCCTCGTCCCCCCACCAGCACAACCGTGGCGAGAAACACTTTGGGAGGGACAAAACCCAGAGAAACGCAGCACCTCGGCAGAGAGAGAAAAAAAAAAAAGGAAAAAAATATTAAAATCTTTTTTTTTTTTTTGCTTTATTTCCTTCTCCTACCTAGGATAAGGGCTGCGAAATATAGATCTGGTTACCATCGCGGGGACATTTTTAAGTACAAAGCGCCTTTTTGACAGTACTGAAGAAAAATAAGTATGCATTGTCTCTCCGGATTCATTGTGTTGGCTATTACCATACTGACCGTTTGGTAACCTGTACCTCAGCCCATTAGCAATCTGTGCTTTCCAGAAAAAAATGAAGTACCTATCTACTGGGGGTTTGTTATCCCGTGTTTAATAATAATAGGAAAAGCGGGGTAAAAGCTCGCCGTGGATGAACTCTGCCTCCTTGAGATGCGGGAGGTGGGAATCAGTTTTGGAGTGGAGTTTTATTCCGAGCTTGTTTTGAGGTGATTATTGCACAATTAGTGATAGGAGAACTAAAAACCTCTGTGTTTGTGTGTGTGTGTGTATATATATGTATTTTTTAATAGTTGGGTTCTGTCTGCCATAGGCAATGACACGTAATTAATTAAATTTTAATTTTTTTCCTACCAACTTGAAAGCAGTAAATGCAAAGAAGACCTTTTCTTTTTGTCCCTTCCTAATGCAAATAGACAAGGTCTAATTTATGCAAAGAAATATGCAAATGTTTAATTGATTTTTTTCTTAAATCTGTTGTCAGTAAAAGTAATGAATCGGCCTAAAACGATTTTAATAAGCAAAGCCTGTCACCCAAAGTCCTAGCCTTCACATTTTTCTTTTGAACCTCTTTCGTCTCAAAGAAACTAATAATGTAAATATTTATCCCTTCATTTTAACGTATTAAAGATGAAGCCCTCTCGTTCGCGAAAGAATTACAAAAAATAAAATAAAATATGCAAACCAGTTTCACCATCCGTCCCTCCACCACCACCCCCCCTCCCCTTCTCACCCCACCCAGGAATTCAATTTTCTTCAAATCTCGTTGAAAGTGGCTTTTTAAAAAGTGGGCGCATTTTAATATTGGTTAGACAGCGTGACCTGAATTTCACCTCAACTGTTTGACTTGATCCAATAGGTCACTGCCAAGGAGTTATTGATGGGGGAACTCCATTGAAATTTCTCTCCTCACAAATGGCCTTTAGATCTTCTAGCGAGTTCAATAACTAGTTATAATGTAGAAGGGGAAAAATGAAGCCCAGAGGCAAACTAATTTGATGTTTCATTTTTATGCTGGAGAAATTGTTGGTTTTTGTTCCTCTCACCTCCTGCTCTGCCCCTCTCTGCTTCTTCCAAAAGAGGGGGGGGGGGTGGAAAAAATAAAAATAATCTGGTTTGAGCGAAGCCCCCTCTGAGCCGAGGTTTGTCTGTGCTAGAAATATCTGCTATTTTATTTATAATTTTATTGGCACTGGTGCTTCAGCCCGGGAACTCCTCGGGACTCGGTGGAGAGGGGAGCCCAGTAAGAGTAAAACTTGCTGCCTGGTAGGAAAAAGACTTTAAAAAAAAAAAATCTGATTTTTTTTCTTATTTCTTTTTTCTTTTTCCTTTTTTCTTTTTTCCTTTTCCATTTCCCTCTTTCCTTTTTTCCTCTTTTTTTCCTTCTTCCTTTCTTTTCCTTTTTTCCTTTTTTTCTTTTTTTTTTTTGAAAGCTTTTGTTTACAATAAATCAAAGGCATCAGTAACCAAGTTATCCCTCTCTCCTCTCCAACTTCTCCCGCGGTTTAAGCAGGACCGGGCAGACCCAGCTTTCTCCTGCAGCTCTGCTCCCCAGCAAATCAACCCCTTCAAGAGCCGCTCGGAATTGGAGCTGAGCAATAACCCTCACAACTCGTTTTATTCCCCGGGTTTTTATTTGTGTGCTGGGTCGCCCTGGTTCATGTGACCACATCTGGGCTCTTCCCTGGTTTGTTGGCCTTGGGGAGGGTTTTCTCCCTTTTGCTTCCTTCAGATCCATTCTTTTAGGCTTAAAATATTTATTTGAATTGGGGGGGGGTGTATTGAGGGGGAGGGGGTGTCCGAAAGGCAGAGGTGGACTCAGCTGGAGGATGCTTTTAAGTGAGATATATACAGGAGCTAAGATTTCTCCTTGACTTTTCGTAGACAAAGACGACTTATACTGACCCACCGGATAATTGCTGAACCCTGGGTTAAGTTGAAAAGAAAACATTGGGCTTGTATTGGGGAAAGGGCGTGTTTTTGGCAAGGGAGGGGGGAAGTGAAAGTTGCAGGAGAAAGTGTCCAGGGGCTGCAGCGAGCCCATTAGCAGATCTATAGCTGTTATTGTATGGGCTGGAAACATATACAAACTTGAGGCTGATCCCTCTTGTTGGAGAGAGCTTCTGCTTGAGTGGTACTTACTGCTCTCATCCCGTGGAAATCTTCCTCCGGGATGACAATATTAATAATTTACATCATTTCCCCCCCCCTCCTTCTCCCCAGCCTCCTCCCCCAGACCGCCTCGGGTTGCAAATCCACTTCTGGGCTCCATAATCCTGAGTCCTTCTTGATGGCTTGGGCCGGGGAGAAGGGGGTGGAAAAAGTTTCTGTGTAGGGACAGAGGATAAAAATTAAGTTTGGCTTTTTGGGTTTTTTTGTTGGGTTGGTTTTTTTTTTTTTTTCCCCGAAAGTTAATCCAGCCCCAGCAGGGGAGGGTTATACCGGGGAATTTTGGGAGGGGGGAGCCCTGACCCGCGGTTGCCGCAGAGGAAATGTGGCTCAGCCTTCACTTGGAGGGATGCAGAGGCCCGGCCTGGCACCAAAACGGGGTCGAAGGGGATAAAATAAGCAAAACCTCGCTGTTTTCCCTACATTTAGAGTCCTCCCAAGCGAAGACGAAGCCCAGTTTTTATCAGACTGGGCTCATCCCTTTTTAACCCCCTTTGCAATTAAAAATCAATCCCGGGGGTGCTGCCTCCGGGGACGCGACCCAGCACTTTTTGAGCAAAAAGCAGCCAAAAAAGCCATGCCGAAAACCCTCTTTTTTTTTTTTTCCTGCCTCGGTGTTCAAATGGCTGCGTTGCTCTGAGCAAACACATCCCTGAGACACCCAGCCCTCGTCGATGCACCTTGGAGGCTGCTGAAAGCTCGGATCAATACCCCGCTGTTATTAAAATCCTCGGGTATCCCTTCCTCTGGATGCAGGTCAATGAAAAGTGGGGTGAGAAAGATGGAGAGGCGGGCGACACGCGTGGGGAGTGACACAGGAGGGTGGGGGTCCTGCCCCTGTGGGGCCAGGCAGCATCACATGGAGGGCAGATCCCCAGCCTCGCAGATGTGGAAGTGATGGGATGAAGGGCAGGATGATTTAAAGTCCTGGTTTTATCGCCTGTCGGGCCGTGTTTTAAACTCTCTCGATGTGTAAACACGCTTTTTAAACCCGACGCGACCCAGATGCGCGCAGCTCCGCGCCCATGTGCGCACCCCCAGCCCTGACAGCTCGCAGCGAGGCAGGGAAATTGGGCTTTCCCCAGGAGTGATTCTACTCCCCCAGGACCCCCCCCCAGGGGGGTTAGGGATGGGGAGGGATGTCCTCTCCGCACCCCCAGCCTGGAGCCTGGCGAACCGCTTCGCCGAGCCATCACACGTATTTAAATCTTAATAATAATAATAATAATAATAATAATAATAATAATAATAATAATAATAATAATAATGTCCCGCGGACACCCTGGAGCCCGGGGGACCCTTGTTAGGGTGGGAAACAGGGGATTTAACGCTAGGAAAGGCTCTCCCCGCTCCCTTTAATGTTTATTTATTTTTTTTCACTAGGGTACTTTCAGTTTAATCTTTCGCAGTGCAATAAACTATTATCTTAGTTAATCCCCAAGGCGAATCCATCAAAACCTTTTAATAAAACGTTTCGTGGCTTCCGCGGGGGCCTCCAGCAACAGGGGCTGAGGAACGGCGAGCCCTGGGTGGGGTTGGTTGGGTTTTTTGGGGGGGTGTCTCCCTAAAATTTTCTGTTAGCAACATGGGGAGAGAGGGGTTCGCCCCCCCCCCCTCGGCGGGGCCATTAGGATTCCGGCGGCATGGGGAGCTGCGGGAGCCATCACTCACGGCCCCGGGAGCAAAGGGAGCCGGGCTGGAACAAGAGGAGCCGCGGGGATGATATAGAGAAGCAGGCCGCCAGCATCAATCCCGACCTGATAAGAAATCGGCTGCTTCCCTGGGGGGAAAAAAAAAAAAAAAAAAAAATCACGGCCCGCTTGCCTGGGTCGTAAAGGTTTTTGGGGGAAAAAAAATCGCCTTTTCCCAACGTTAAAGGTGCTCCCGGTCCTTTAGGTTTGCTAGGAAAGGTGAGCTGATTTTTTTTTAGGGGGGTGGAAAAAAAGGGAAAAGAAGGGGAAAGCAACCCTTCGCCCGGAGGAAACGGTGAGGGTCGCTGCAATGACCAGCCTAAGAAGGGTCGTGCAAACCGCAGCTCCCCAAAATCTTCTTTTAAGCCCCAGATCTGACTTGAAACATCGCGTTTGGGGCTTAAGTGAAGAATTAGGCGTTCGTGCAGCACGCTGAAAGCCTCCCATAAAATATAGGTTTGTTCATACTCCACTTCCCTTACACATGACCCAGCCACTCCAGCCCCAGCCTATTTTTTAAAGCTTTCTATTTCACCACAATATTATAGAGAATTAATTTCGACAAGAGACAGGTACCGAAGAGGAGCAGACACAGATGTAAAGTGTCAGCTTGAGTCTGCAGGTAAATATTTCCCCCTTTTCCAACACGCAAAAGGGCTTTATTCTGCCTCGGAAAGGAGAGAAAGGAAAATAGCAGGAAAGAGAGATTTTTGTTTGTGCAGGACACGCGTGGACACGTAGAAGGTCAAGCACTCAGGTGGCCTTTTTTTCCCCCCAAAAAAAATCCCACCCGTGTGCTCCAGAGGGAGAAGAAACTCCCCAGTGGGAAAAGGGAGAGGGGGGGATGCTCAGTACACTCCCCTCCCAGAGAAATCCTCTCATTGCTCCCCAAAAATCTCTCTCAGCACTCGGGCGGGTTGCACGCACCGAGGTGGCTCTCTTTTTTGGGGGGGGAGGGGGCTGACTTTGCTTAGACCCCAAATTTCGGGGGCATTTTGGTGAAGTGCGCTGTTCTGCTGGATGCTGGATCCCAGCGAAGGGTGCAGAGGAGAGGAGCGGGGGTGGGGGGAGAAGATGGGACCGGGGGGAGTCCACACGAGCTACCTCGTTATTAATTACAGAAACTCATCAAGCTCATCCTGCAAACCCCTAATGTGGGCTCTAACAGAGGGACGGTCCCCACCTCTCCCCGAAAGAGAGGAGGGTTTGAGCTTTGCAGAAGCTGTGTGTCCCCCAAATTTGTATGCCCCTCCCAAGCTGTGTGTCCCCCCCAAAGCTCTATGTCCCCCCCAAAGGTCCATACCGAGGACGAATCCGCTGGAGGGGGGGAAAGGCCTTTAAAATAAACACGGGAATGAGTGAATGAGGAAATTTAGGGGTGGAAAAATCGCCCAGGTGCTGGATTTTGCCAAGGGGCTGCTCGGGCTTTCGCGGGGGGGGAGCTTCCAGTGAGGTGCCTTCGTTTTGGGGTGGAAAAGCAGAGTTTGAGGGGGTGAGGCAGGGGGGTGGAGGATAAGAGGGAGAAGGGAGAAAGAAAGGCAAGGTGTATCGAAAGACAGAGAATGAGAAATAGGGAAAGAAAAAGAGATGGAGGGAAAGGGGGAAGGAAGGAAGGAAGGAAGGAAGGAAGGAAGGAAGGAAGGAAGGGAGCAAAAGAGGCAGAAAAGAGGCAGAAAAGGATGAAAAGCAGAAGAAATGAAATCAGGGATCGAGGTGTATTCGCCAACACCCCCAGCCTGGCAGAAGAGATCTCCGGTGTGGTTAGCCGGGGTTTTGGGGGGCTGGCGGGTCAGGGGTGTCCCAGCAAACCCCTATTGCTGCGTTCACACACACACACCCCCACACACCCCCGACCCCCCCCGAGCCTCCTGCCCCCGGCTACCCCCGGCTGGGAGCTGGGGCTGAGCCCGCAGCAGCGGGTCCGGGGCGGGGGGGAACAGAGGAAGGGGGGAGCTGGTGTCTTGAAAAAAAGAAAATTAAAAAAAAAAAAAAATCAGTCTTACATACTGCTGACTCCCTCCGAGTTATATTTATTTATTTTTCCTAAACCTACAGGAAAGAAAGTTTCATTTTTTTTAAAGCAGCTCCTCTCACCCAAACTCCAACAAACTCTAAAATCCTGCCCTGGACGCGGATAAATACCAGAGGTCAACAGTAGCCGCTCTCCCTTCCCTGGTGATTATTTTACTGCTGAGAGGGAATCAGAGGAATCTGCTAAGTGCCAAGAAAACATTTAAATATATCTGTGTCTGTTTACACAAGCGTGCGTGTCTGTGTGCACACACGGGCACAGCCCGAGCTCTGCAGCCTCCCAGCCACCTAAAGACAGCGCATATATACATCCATACTGGTACACGCAGAGCATACCGGTGCCTATGGCTGCGTATAATATAAATATGTCCATAGATACAGCCCAAGCAGGAAGAAAAGGTCGAATAAATTGTATATAGGAGGAAATAAAGGTGGGGTTTATTTGATGTCTGGCTAAAACGATGTTGCTTTGACCCTTTTTTGCGTAAGGAGAAGATAAGAGTTGGGATAAAGAGGTATAAAGGAGGTGTCCGGAGCGCAAGTAATTGGTGTGTTTATTTTCTTTCATCCCTTCCTTCCTAAAAGCAGGGAAAGTGGCTGAGGAGGATGGATATATCCCAGTCCCTGCTGGGAAAAGGGGTCGTGTCTGCCAGGCAAGAGAAAAATCGCAAATACAACACTCCCCCCCCCCCCCCCCCAAAAAAAAAAAAAAAAAAAGGAGAGGAAAAATATAAATCGATAAGTCGGGATTCAACTCTTGACCGGGAAAACCCAGATCAAAACATCATTTGATAGAAACGCGCTTTGAGGAGTGGATAATAAATCAATAAAATCAATCCATCAATAGGATCTGTAGGGACAGGCGGGCTCCGCAGCCTGGCTGCTGGGGAATGGGCAGGGGGAAAATGGAAGATAATGTTTAGAAACTCTTCCCCACCTCGGGGAGAAAAGAAAAAAAACCCAGATGATGGGATGCGAACATCGGGCTACACCTATTTCAGCCGGATTTCCTCCGTCCTCGCATCCACCTTCCAATAACCCATTTTTTTTCCAGCACCCGGCTAGATGCGAGGAAATTATATTCCCCAGAGTCATTCTCCGCCCTTTATTTTTTTTTTCTGTCCAATTACGCAGAAAATCATTTTGCTTGTTACTATAAAGGGAGATTTCTTATGAACACTGGTTTTTTGGTTGTTTTTTTTTTTTTAAATCCCGTAATTCACACAAAAGACGACTGGAAACTCTTCCCGGTCGCATATGCCAACGCGAGCAGCATCTAAACTCAAATTAAATGATATTTAAGCGAAAATTCAAAATATCCGGAAGAAATGTCTCCAACCCGGCATTTATTTTTAATGACCCCCCCATCCATCACCGGGAGGAAGAGGTGGGAAATGAGAGGTCGCAGGGGGAAGAAAGAGCCGAGTTTCACGTCGGACACAAAAAACTTTCTTTTTCTCCTCAAATCCGGGAAACCCCCCGTGTTTCTACCACGGTCAGCCTCGACACGCGTGGGAGAGCATCCCCTTTTCCCCCCCGATAAGCTCTGGTGGTCCCTGGTGAAGCTGGGGGTACCGCTCCCCCCAAATCCCCTCTTCCCTTTGGATGCTTCCAGGTTTTGAGCGACTTTCGTGTTATCCCTGAGCACATTTTTTTAAACGAGCCTCGCAAGGATTTTCCGTGGGTTGTGGGGTGATGAGAGGGGGAATCAGGGGGCTCCAGGGTACCCCCCAACCCCTGCGTGTTCCCATCTCCCCAGTCTTGGAACTGCTCGATTTTTTGGCACCGTTTTGGTGGTGATTTTTTTCTAGCATCTTTTCCCACCACTAACGACCGCTAAATAAAGGGAAGAACTCTAATTTTTAGCATTTTTTTCCCCTTTTCAAGCCCGCAGCACCCAGCCAGGTCGGAGCAGAACCTGCAAAGTCCCGGTGAGAGGAGGAGGGAGGGGGGGGCGAGAAAAAGATGCTGAGACCCCAGGGCCACCCCTCCGGAGAGCCCGGAGCTGGGGACAGTGGCCTTGTCCCACACCCATGGGGACATAACGCTGCTCGGGGGTTGTAAAGACAATACTGATTATTTTTTATGCTATTTTTTGATAGATCCTCGAAGATGGCATGCTCAGGGCACACACACACACACACACACACCCAGTGATGGAGCCCTATAGACCCCTATAGATCCCCATTGCTGCATAGGGCTCAGGTAGGTAGATCTGGCGGAGGGGGGGAGGAGGATTCACCTTCCCAGTGGGATTGGGAGGAAAAATTAATCTTCATCTTCATGATAGAGACTAAAACCCGCCCCCCGCCCCTCCCCAAATACACCTCCGCATTGGTTTGTGCAGCCTGTGGCCCTGGTGGGTGCAAAAAAGGGGGTGCAAAAAGGGGGTGGCAAGGGCTGGGAGGACTCACAAGACCTCTGCAGAAGAGCAGCCCCCCCCAAAATCGCTGAAACTCACCCTCAGACCTCACCGAGACCCTCTAGGACAGCGAACTGCTCCCCCCAGGAGGGCTCAGTCCCCGCAGGACACCCCCAAATAAGAGTCCGGGATAAGGCCCTTGGAGAACAGACTTAAAATCCTTCCTGGGTGCCCCCAAAGGACCACACATCCCAGGGGGGCTGCCCCAGAGCTGCTCCCTGCTTTTTGAGGGGGAATTGAGCCCCCAGAGGGCTCTGGGAAGGAAAAGATTTGGGGGTTCCCAGGTGTTTTTTGTCCTGTCCCTGCCTCTTACTCCATCCTTTCCCCAAAGGCCTGGCTGCCCCCCTGCTCCCTGAGCACCCCGGGTGGGAGCAGTGGTCCCCGGGGATGGAGGGGGGGGTCCGGCCCTGGCTGCAAAGAGGGTCCCCATCCATGCAAGGAAACTGCTGGGAGAGGCTTAGCACCCACAGAGCCCCCCCTCAGCACCCACAGAATCCCCTCCAGCACCCACAGAGCCCCCCCAAAGCCCATGAGCGAGGTCGTGCACATGGTGTGTGGGCATTCGTGTGTGTGCATTTGTGTGCGTGCAAGGCCTTGTGTGTGCACGTACACTTGTGAGGGGGTGTGTGCATGCCCTTGTGAGCATGTGTGTGCATGTGTGTGCATATGTATGAGCGTGCATTTGCCTGCCCACACATGTGCTGGCACAAGTGTGCATGTGTGTGTGCATTTGCACACTTGCATGTATGCACATGTGTGTTCATGCCCACGTGCAGGCATTGCATGCCTGCCTGTGCACACGCACGTGTGCATGCGTTCGTGTTTGCCCATGTGCGCGTGCATACATGGGTGTGCTTGCGTGGGGGTGTGCGTGGGCATGTGTGGGTACCCCCAGGTGGAAACCCCTCCAGACAACTCGTGTCATGGTGGGAACCTGAGGCCTCTGCTCTGTCACCCCCCCCTACATGTGCCCCCCCCCCCCGAGGATGCATCCCCCCTAAGTACCAGGCCTGGGATAACACCAGGATGAGGCCTCGCGGTGCGGGGAAACACACGAAGCTGAGCATCGCCCCCCCCTCCCCCGGAGAACAATACAGGCCCAGCCATTGTCTGGCAGGGGGTGGGGAGGGGGTGCCCCATTGTTTTCTGTGGGACCCACTCCTCTTGGGGGGCACCCCGGGTGGGAGCCAGGGAGTGAGGCCACCTCTCCCTGCACCCCAGTTCCCAGCAGGTTGCACCCCCTCCCTATTGCTCCCCACCACCCCCCCGCCCTGGGCTCCTCAGGGAGGTTTGACCCCAAAGGGCCCCCCAGGGTGGGGGGCATCCCAGCACCCCAAGGGGTCCCCGGAAGGGACTCCCCCAGCCTCAGCTGCCAGGCAGACCTGAGAGATGGCCTTGCCCCACGCATGACCCCCCCCACGCGTGACAACCCCCGCTTCACCAAACACCCCCTGTGAGGCAATGGGGCAGGTGGGGGTGGTGTGTCCACCCTCTTCACAGAGCATCTTCCCCCCCTGCGTGGGCCTCTCCCACGGGTGCCGTGGGGCCGCGCATGGAGCGACCCTCCCTCCGCACACCTGCACCGGTCCCGCCCGCCCCCCCCACGCCCCGCGCATGCCCCTCCCAGCGCGGCAGCTTCCTCCACGCTCCTTGGCACTACTTATAATTTTTCCCCCTTTTTTTTTTTCTCCTTCCTTTTTTTTTTTTTTTAATATCTTTCCCTTTCCCCTCCTCTCTTTGCAAAGCCCAACTCTCCCCCTAAACACAAATAAATCCCGCCCCCCCCGGCCCCCTCAAACTCAGGGATGGGGTTGAAACTTTAGGGATGCGCACAGTCTGCCTTCAGGCTGTACCGTGGGGGGGGGGGCTGATGGCGAAGGGGGGGTGTCTGCCTGCCGAACCAGTAATATATAGACCTTCTTTGGCCTTATCTCCTCTCCAGCAGCCCTGGGGATGCGGGGAGGAGGAGGAGGAGGGGGGGAAGCTGAGATTCCTGCCAGATAAGATCCTTGCCTGCAGCTCTCCCCTTTACAAAACTCACATTCCAGCTCTAACCCGCCCCCCCCCCAAAAAAAAACCCACCCCCCACCCCCTTTCCCACGCAAGGAAGGCAATTTACAAAACGTTTCGCAATTCCTAGAGATGTGAAAAATTTTCGATAACTAAAATACTTTTTTTTTTTTTGAAAGAAAAAAAAAAAGAAGAAGAAGAAGAAGAATATATTTAGGAAGAAGAAGAAGAAAAACTTACTGGGGTGGCCGGGGAGATGCTGCTCCAGGAGCCCCGCAGCCGCCGCGCTCCGCACTAAGCGCCTTGTCCCACTGTCCCAGCATTAAACAGCTCTAGCAGCTGCGATGGTGGACAGTTAAGATTATATATGATGTAAATATATTGTGGGTTTGTCAGCTCCCCCAAACCATAAAACTTAGTTTAATGACATCACGTGCTCCCTGAGAGCCATTCAGGGCTTTTGCTTAGGGCCATCCACATAAATAACCTTCAAAAGTTTTAAACTACTAAATTCACATAGAAGCCATGAGTATTTCTGCTAATGTTCTCATGTTCTCGGTGAAACTAAAAGAGCTTTGTTTTTTTAAAAAAACAAAACAAGTCCTGGATTTTTATATATATATAAAAAAAAAAAAATTGGAACTTTGGTTTGTTTGTTGTTTTTGGGCCATTTTAAGTTCTCACGGGGTTGACACGGATGACGGGGCAAGGTAAGTCCTTTTCTATTTCCTTCTTGAGTCTTTGGGAAGGGATTGAGCAGCCGAGAGGGGAAATAAAAAGG
Organism: Grus americana; assembly: GCF_028858705.1. Lineage (NCBI taxonomy): Eukaryota > Metazoa > Chordata > Aves > Gruiformes > Gruidae > Grus > Grus americana. The sequence continues at coordinate 1,795,745 of NC_072882.1, forward strand.
CAAATCTCTTCCAGACAGCACCAAACAACATCCACCAAACACCCACCAGTCCCCAGAAAAATGCCCCTTAAAGAAAAGGGGGATGAGGGGTGCAGAGAGCCCCCCCCCCGACCCCCCTCTCCCCCCCTTCCCGGGGCAGGAGAAGCCAATAATTAATCATAAGTTGCCGCACTCCGCTCCGCAGGGTGGAAATGCGAAAGTTTGAAATTTAAAGTGGTTTTTTTGGGGGTGTTTTGGGGTGTTTTTTCCTCCCCTGCTCTCGCAGATAAAACACGCGTGGTCTAGGAGCTGGTTAACCCTTGCTTGACAAACTTAAGCTGCTTTGACAGCTTCCCGGTTAAAAAGGAGAGGAAAAAGGTGTTGTTAGAGTGCGAAATGTAATCAGAATAAAAAATAATAACCCAGAGACGCTGCAATAATACCGATGAGAGTGAGGGGAAGACATTGCTTAAGAGAAAATTGAACGGAATAACGAGCAATTACCAGTACACGCCAAGAGGGTTTTGTGCCTGAACAACCAGTCAATAGATTTACACAGCATGGGGAAAAAATAAAAACCGGGGAGGGTAAAAAAAAAAAAAAAAAAGGGAAAAGAAAAAGAAAAAGGAGATTATCTGAATCGCTACCGAGCCCTCTCAGCCTCCCTGAAATCACCCCAGGCCCCAAGAGTGGGGGAGCCACTCATATAGGCAGCAAATAAATGTGCGAGGCGAGCCTGGCTTGGCTCTGCAGTATTTCACTCCAAACCGACGGGAAAATGACAGTCGAGACGGGAGAAGCGGAAAAAAAAAAAAAAAAAAAATTTATCCACTGACTGTTAAACGACAGTAAAATTAAATATCTCTGCAGCTCGCAACCCGCCAAATAACCAGAACCCAACATCCACGAATAACAACCATCAAATAAAATAATAAGAATTCAAATAAAAGCCCTCGGAGATGAGGAGATGCCCCATTTGAGCACGCTGTGCTAATTGTACCCCTAAAGGCAGCCAGAGCCGCTGCTGGAGGAAACTTTTGTTTTGCAGGTTCAGGAAATTGTTCCGTTGTTTCCCATGTGTAAAGGAAATCCTATAAAGTTTTATGGAGCTTATTGGCTTCTCCCAGCATTTGTTTTCGCCTGTAAATAGCTGGCAAGACACAGGAGGAGTCACCCTGCGTGTGCGTGTCTGGGTGCACAGCGGAGCCATCTGCCTGGGAAAATATAGGTTGAGCTCTATGCAAATATGCCGGCACACGTATAGACGTTGTGCACGCACCTCTCGGCGGTGCACGAGTGGGTTTGGGAAGCGGGGGGGGGGGGGGAGGTTTGCACCCATCTTACGTCTCCGTGGGTGGAAAGCACGTGGGGAGGCACGTATAGACCCGCCACGAAGTTTTTTCTCAGCCCCGCGCCTATGCCATATGGCTGTAGGTATATAGAAGTCCATATGGACCGAAGTGTTAGCCTCCGGGATGTATGGACACCCTATGGAAGGCGTGTTTCCACCCCAGAGGCAGAGCCCATGTGTTCTGCATTAGGCCCCTCCACCTTCGCAGAGACAGAAAATAATATATATAAATATATTTTTTAAAAGGCAATATATATACATATATTTAAAAGCCAAGAAGGGGGGGCGGCCCCCCTTTCCCACGCAGCCTCCCTGGGGGCTGCTCCCCTTGGGGGGGGGGGGTACAGCAGGGCCTGGAGCCCCCCACCTGCCCAGACAGCCCTCCCTTCCCCCCCAAATCCCCATCCCAGTCACCTCCAGTCAGGCACTGGGACCTCCTTCCCGCATCCAGGTGCTGCCCAACCTGCGGCAAGAGGCAGCGGCTGCGAGATTTTGGGGCAAAATCATTTAATCCCGACTATACATTAGGGAGAGAAGAAGGGGCGGGGGGGAGGAGAGAGACAGAGAGAGAAGGTAATTTTAATTCGATATTCCTATTAAAATGCCATCTGCCAGGCGAGGACACCAGTCTGGAATGAAAAGCCTGAGAGAAATAAAGATAAAAAAGTCCGAGCTGGGACAGGGAGCAGTTCACCTTCCTCAGGGCCCAGCCAGCACTTACTCACTAAATTAAAAAACCTCTTTTTTCCCCTTTCCCCATGCTCTGGGAAATAGGAAAAGCAGCACGTACCTCTTCCAGGGAGGGGGAGAAGGATACTCTAAGCTAAAGCATCCCTTCATCCCTCCTGAAATCTGCTATTTTAAAATAAATGCTAATATTTGCAAAATCAATACTTTGCCAAAGTAACAGAGGAGCAGAAAGCTGCTCCAAGGCGGGGAAGGAGCACAGAAATATCTGCCCGGCGCGCCAACTTTTGGATTATTTACTGTTTATTCCATATGACAAAATAGAAGTTTCATCGCCCTTTCGCAGACGAAACGACAACTAATAAATATACCGAGTACATCATTGGCGGGAAAAAAAAATAAAAGAAGTTACTGCAACGGACTGAATTTAGACAGAGATGTACAAATTGGGGTTTGCCTTGACTTTTTTTTTTTTTAATATATATCTTAGCATTTAGCAAATCTACATTAATTACGCAACAAATAAATACACAATAATATTAAGACCAGAGGCTATTTCTCCCTCCCCCACCTCCCATGCTACACTTTCCTGCCCGGAGATTTCGGAGGAGCCGCGCAAAACGGTGTTCCCCACAAGTCTATTCATTTCTTTTATATGCAAATAATAATAAAATGATGCCATCCGAGTCCCAACGAAACACGCAAACACACACCAGGGGACCCCCCCGGCTCCTCTCCGGGATTGTATAAGTAGATTTTAGGGGTTTCCGAGTCTCAACGAGGGGTAATATATATATATATATATATTTTTTTTTTTTTTTTTCCGACTTGAGAGAGCCAAAGCGGAGGTGCCAGAGCATCTTTCCTGGGCAATTCCCAGCAAAGCAGATCAGTAATTTCCTTCTCCCATCAGGGCGAGCAGAGAGCGAGGCTGGGACTTCACAAAACTTACTGGCTTTGGGGGTTATTTCCCCCTTATTTTCCTTTTTTTCCTTCTTCGCCAGCTCTTTTTTTTGCATTTTTCCTATGAATATTGCGATTTTTAGAGCTGATAGGACACGACCCAGCCACCCTGCGGATTTTTTTTTTAAGCCTTTCTGGTGTTGTTTCCTTTTTTTTTTTTTTAATCTGGCAAATTTTTCCCCCAAAAGAGCGCACAGGTTAGGACACTTAGTAACAACCTAAAGAGCGATACACTAAATTTTTGCATGAAGCTAACAGCGGGGTTGATTTTTTTTTTTTTTGCATACTAATAAGAGATCTCCTTTGTCTGAGGGATTTGTGAGGGTACGGACCAGAGTCCATCCAGCAGCTCCCTCCCTCCCCACCCCAAAAATCAAAGTTTCCTCAAGGTAGCTTCCACCAGAAGTGATGGAAAAGAAAAAAAAACCCAAAACCACCCAACCAAAAAATAAAAACCCCAAACCAAGCAGGGGATTTCCTCCCCCCCCATCTCTTGCAATCCCACCTAAAGAGCCTCTTTGCTTTTCAACTTGGAATCTTTCTTCCACTTCATCCTCCGGTTTTGAAACCAGATTTTGATTTGTCTCTCGTTCAGGCAGAGGTTGTTGGCGATCTCAATGCGCCTCCGCCGGGTCAGGTATCTGTTAAAATGAAATTCTTTCTCTAGTTCCAGAGTTTGGTAGCGGGTGTAGCTGGTTCGGGAGCGTTTACCATCCGTTTCTGGGGGGGGGAAAAAAAAAAATAAAATAAAATTAAAAAGGGAAGACACTGCATGAAAAGCCAAAGCAATTCTGGATGGATTTTAAATTTTTTTATTAATTTTTTTTTTAAAATGCTAAAACCCGGTTACAAATCTAGAATATACAGAAGTTTGCTGGGACTGTGGGCACGCAGGGAGTGAAGTAGCCTGAAATCTTTCATTTCCCAACACCTTCAGCCCCCCAAGTCCCCCCCTTCCTTTCTAAAGCCCAGATCAAACGCATGTAGATGAGCCAGAAGTGAACCTGTTTCCTCTCGGACAATAAGGAAGTGTACAAAGGAGGAAAATATCTTTTCTTGGGGATCTTGTCTCTTTTTTTCCCCCCCTTCTCAGCCCTGGAAAGGTGGAGAGGGAAAATCTCTCCACGCTTTCCCTCCACCTTCGCTTCTGGTGGCTTTTTTTTTTTAAAGCTCATCCTCAAAGAACATGTGTATTTCAAGTTATTTTTAACCCCCCCTTCCCAAAAAAATGGAATATTGCCTTTTATACACGTTTTGTTTCTATGATCCAATTATGCTGTCATAAATTTGGGCGTATATAGCCTCTAAGCCTTTTAGTGGACAGTTTTACGAGCAATTGATGCCTTAGTCGTAAAATTTACGACCTCAGGTTTTTTATTATTTGCCCCGTATGGCCTATAAAAACCCAAGGCAAAAAAAAAAAAAAAAAGAAAAAAAGAAAAAAAATCCTGTGAAACAAAAATCAAGAAGTGAAAGTTTTACCATGGCTCATGTGTAGTTTGGTCATCCAGGGGTAAATTTGTGGAGGTTGTTGCTGCTGCAGTTGTGGTCCTCCTTGTTGTGCTGTTTGCACGGGCTCAGCTTTGATTTCACCCGAGCTCTTAGATCTCTCTTCCAGCGTCGTGTTAGCACTCTTCTGACTGTAAATCCCGGGATTTAGGGATGCTTGCTCGTCTCTGGCTAAAGGATGCCCTGAAGAACCCATGACCGTGCAGGAAGGTCGCTCGGGGTTAGCTCGGGGGGTTGCAGACATGTCCAAGCCGCTCAGGGAGTTGGTAGCCCCGGAGGAGGGGAGTGTGATGCTTAGATCCAAGCCACTGTAGCGGTACCTGGGTGACTGAACCTCAGGCACACTTCCATAATTTCCATAACTTTGCATGGCATAGGCAGGAACGGGGGGACTTTGCTTATAAAACGAATTGGCGACGTAAGAACTCATGGCGGAGAAGGGGAAGGAAAAAAAAAATTAAGAAAGGGGGGGAAAAAGAAAATTTGGGGAGGGGGATTCTTTTTCCTTTTTTCCCTCTTTTTTTCTTCTTTTTTCTTCTTTTTTTTCCTCCTTTCTTTTTTTTCCTTCTTTTTTTTTATTCCCCCCCTTTTTTTTTCCCCCTTTTTTTTCTTTTCTTTCTTTTTTTTTTTTTTTTTTGCAACCGCTTTGATTAGGGTGATTTGTGGCCCTTTGAAGTTCAGGGGTTGGGACGGGGCGGGGGGGGATGGTGGTGGTGGTGGTGGAAGGGGGGGGGGGGCCGCGTTTTGTTCCTCCTAAAGTGCAGAATTTATAGGTGGGGATTCTTCTTTCTTTTTTCCCCCTATATGCCCTGCCCAAATATGGGATATTTAAGTGGCGTCACGTGACGGCGCCGGCCACTCATCAATTTGCCTTGATGACCCCGGGGCGGGTTATTGATGGGCGCCCGCGGAAGGCGCCGGGGGTGCGCGGGGGAGCGCGGGCGGAGCGCGCCGCGGGACGGCGAGGCGGCAGCGGCACCTAGCGCTGCTCCGCGGCAGCGCACAGCCCTTCCGCGCCCCCCCGCGTACCGCACCGCCCCCCGCGGAGGGGGGGAAAAGGGAAGGAAGGGAAGGAAGGGAAGGGAAGGGAGGGAAGGGGGGGGGGGTGTGTGCAGCGCGCAGGCTGCGTCCGAGCTCCCTCCGCGCACTGCTCCGCGATTTTCAAAAAAAAATTTTTTTTTTCCTTTTTATTCTTGCGCGCGTTTTTTTTTTCCTTCCGTCCTAAAATCGCAGCTGCGCGGATAGGGGGGAAAAAAAAAACCTTGTTTGTTGGGTTTTGGGTGGGTTTGGGGTTTTTTCTTGCTCTTTTCGCTGGGTGCAACCAGGAATGAAAGCTCGCAGCAGCGCGTTACCTCCGCATCATTTTTAATTTCTTTTTTTTTTTTTTTTTAATTGCACGACGATTTGCTGGCTAGGTGGAAACAAGCACATTCCCCGCGTTGTTTTCCGAGGTTTTTGGGAGCGGTGGCGGTCGGGGAAGCTCCAGAGCGTTCTGCAGGGGCTGCTCCTCGCATATAAGCTCCTCCAATGCGCCAAAGTTTACATTCCTGTTACCTTTCCCCCACACACACACCACCACCCCCTTGCAATTTATTGCTGGCAGAAGCCTGGATCTTCCTTGTCTGCTGCTCGCTGGAGAAACCAGCCCCTCTCTTCAAAGGGCACGGCGAAGGGGAAATAAATACCTTCAAATCTGAATTTCCAGCCCTCCCTTCTGCTCCGGAGCAAGGAGAGGGGAGGGGGGGGGGGGGGATGCGGTGGGAGACGGGCAGCTCCGAGCCCCCCCCACCCCAGCTCGCTTCGGGCTTTGCCTTGCAGACCTGAGCACGTTTTCTTTCTATTCCGTCTCCATTCAACAGCCAGAGAATGCCTTGAATGCGCTGGGTGTTACATATCGCCTTCATTCTCTCTATAGGCGCTGAATTATATATGTGTGGTTGTGGATATATGTTTGGGTTTGTTTTTTGTTTGGTGGGTTTTTTTGTCTTTTTTTTTTTTTTTTAAATTCAAACCGGTTTACACCCAGGGAGCCTCCTGTTCCCTGGTCAGGTCGTTACCCTCTTGCAAAACGCCCTTGGCTTCTGCTTCTTGCTGCTGTTTGCTTGTTTTCTTTCGTTTTAAGAGAGATTTTTTTTTTTTTTTTTTCCGTCTTTCCTGCTCCTTGCAAAATTCGCCTGCACATTCCAGGCTGGAGACGAGCAAAGGATGAGTTGAAAGAAACTCCCCAGGCTGCATTTTTTTTCCCCCCTTTTTTTTTTTTTTTTTTTCCTGGTTATGGTCACTTAACACGAAATCTTGGTTGTTTCATTAAAAAACTTGAAGGGGACTAAGCTGCTTCCAGGGAAATATCGTCCCTGGCTAGGTGCTACCTACTGAACAGCGCAGCAAATATTAGAGTAGTGACAAAGAGGCGAGAAAAATGCAGGTTTTTTTAATCCAGCCTTCGCAATGGGTTATCCGAGCCTGCGATCCACAGCAGCAGGGTTTGTTTCCCAGCGTTATATCCACAATTTCCGTTCTCCTAAGGATGAGTTTCTGGATAAAAGTGACTCCCCCCCCTCCCTGGAAAGGTTTATTGGGTCGAAATAGAGTCGGGGGGGAGGGAAGTGGGTTCTTCCGCAGAGCTGGGGGATTCTCAGCTGTGTAGAGCTCAAATTAAATCAAAATAATAATAAAAAAGAAGCAGAACCTTTGACCTGGTATTTGACTGAGGAGGGTGCAATAAGAAATATATACTGTTTTGAACTTTGGAAATCCATTTTTAATCATGAAGCGAGAGGTATGGCATAGATTCCTGATGCCACCGAACAATACAGTAACAAGACTAATTCAAGGAGACAAAGCAAAATGTAATTTTTTTCCCACCCTTTTTTTTTTTTTTTTTTTGGAATACTCTCGAATGAGAGAGGTACGAAGGAGGGAGAAAAAGGAGAGAGGGAGCTGATTTTCAGGAACAACACACAGAAGATAAGTGAACTTTCTAACAGGCTGTTATCAACACGAAAGGTTTCAACTGAAGCTCAGAGGCCATTCTATAAACTTTAAAAATAATATTCAGTTTTTATTAAATACTCAACATAGTCCTCTGGACATGACCTTTATACATGAGAGGGTGTAACACAAGATTTTTATTTTTATTTTTCCTTTTCTACTGCTATAGAACTCCATTCACTTTATACTGTGGAACATTACAGTGCTAAACATAAATATAAATACAGGTACCACAAACACAGTTAAAAATATTCACACAGAAACTGTCACAGTTTGTAGTATGCAGTGATGAGCCCAGGTATCTGCTTAAATACAAGGAGGATGCTCTTGGAAATGCTATATTTAGGTGGAAGGAGCTTTCTCAGGGAAATCAGATTTTTCACCAGGGGAGGAAGAATTGCTCTGGCTGGGGAGAGGAGAAGCGGCTGGGCAGAGTCCGACCCGGCACAGCGGAGGGTGGATGCCCAATTTTTTTAGGGGGGGGAGGCGGAGGGATGGGGAGGAGAAGAGGAGGGGGGGGCGAGTGTGCGGCTGGAAACAGTCTTATCCCGAGTTAGATAAATAGGCGATGGCGGAGATGTGTGTGCGGGTGGGGGGGGGTCACCGGGGAGAACGGGAGGAGGGGGCTGTGTAGCGGTGGGGAGGGGATGTCCACATTAGACCATATTTTTTTAAACCCCCCATCATTATTAATTTTTTTTTTTTTTACGTAGCCAAACATTGTGCCAGTGATAAATACGGGGGGGGGGGGGGGATGGAAGGGGGGTCGGGGGGGGGGGGTCCTGCCGCCGAGCTGTCACTTTTTCACTCCTTCTGCTTCTCCTCCTCTGTCTCTTCTCGCTTTTCCTCCTTGGCCAAGCTGTCGGCGGCAGCGGCGGCGGCCCCCCCTCCCGCCCCGGAGAGGGTTGAACTCAAATTACTTTCTTTTTTCCATTTCATCCTTCGATTTTGGAACCAGATTTTAATCTGTCGTTCCGTCAGGCAGAGAGCGTTGGCGATTTCGATCCGCCTCCGCCGGGTCAGGTACCGGTTGAAGTGAAATTCCTTCTCCAGCTCCAAGGTTTGATAACGGGAATAAATCTGGCGGCCCCGCCGGCGGTCGGCCCCGTAGCCCACTCCTAGGGATGCCGAGACAAAACAGACTAAAAATCGTCAGCCCGGTAGAACGCGGAAGAAGGGGGGGGGGGAAAAAACCCCACCACCCGCACCCGCGCAACCCCTCCGCCCCCGCGCAACCCCGCGCTCCTCCTCCCCCCCCCCACCTCCGGCCACGGCCGCCTGCCCCCCTCCCCGGCACCCCCCCTCCCGAAAAAAAAATTAATTTTTTTTTTTAAATTTTTTTATTAAAGGAACCCTGTGCACGCAGCATTTTCTCCCGGGTCATTTTCTCCCGGGATGCTGCTCCCCGCCCTCCCCGCCCCCCCCCCTTTTCTTTTTCCCACATTATTTCTGCCAATTGGAGGATTTGGGGGAGCCGGGAAGGGGGGGGAAGTGGGAGCTTCCCCCGGCCCCTCTTCGTGCGGGGAACCCGCCACCGCACACTTCCCGCACCCGTCATTAAAACTTATTTTTACCCCGGTAATATTTTGTGCTTAACTCCCGAGCAGAGCTCGCTGCACTTTATTATAGATATTTTACACTCTCGAAGTCTTTTAATTAGAAAGAGCATAACAAGCCATATTTGCTTGCAACAACTTAACAAATAAAAGGCCTGTAGCTGCAACTGTGAAGGAGCTATATTATTGTTTTTATGGGGCCATAAAAAGTCGCTCAGCCTGTTCTGCTAGGGAGAAGGTCGTAAAGATGGTTCAGTTTATTTAATTTATATCTCCGAGCTGTAAAACTTACCACTGTGGGAGTTCATACGCTGCATCCATGGGTATATTTGAATGCTAGTTTTTTGTTCTTGCGAAGTGTTCCTGTTTTGGTCACTGGTAAAATCCTGTGCGATTGATGTCTGTGTATTATGTCCCATAGAATTTTGCCTGCAGCTAGAAAGCATGTCTTTTTCTTGGTAAAAAGCATTAGATCCATAGTCATAAGGTCCTCGGCTGGAGCTAAACACAACATTATCTTGCGGTGAATAAAAAGGAGAAGAATAAATCCGGTTTTGAGCAACGGCTGCTCCATAAGTAGAAAAATGCCTGACAGGGTCATAGGCAGTTGAATTGAGGGCTACGTTGGGAAGCACCTCTTGGCCACTGGTTAGATGGCAGGATAAAGATGGGTTTGTAAAATAGGAATTCATATCGTCCTCTATACCTGGCTGTGTGATTTCTTTAATATTTATTTCTGTCTCCAGTTTGTAGTCTGAACTAGATTGTTATAGGGAAGGCTCTGCTCCAGGACAGACAAAATGACAAAGTCAGCTGACCCGGGGGGAGCCAATGGGGAGGCGGGTGTCAAAAAGGGAAAAAATTGCTTTTGCTTCTGTTGATTCCCTAGTTGAAACTAAGTGGGCATGGAAAGTAAGTCCTGCACCCCCAAAACCCCCCCAGCACCCCCGGGGTGCCGGGGGATGGGGAGGATGCGGTGGGGAGGGGAGCGCTCCTGGAGCCAGGGCTGGGGGTCCTGCCTGGGGAGGCAGCTGGGCTGCGGGGGGGGGGGGGGGGGGGGGTGGTGGTGGGGTGGTGGTGGGGTGTACAAATTTCTTAAGCCAGGCTTAACTTTTCCTTCCCCCACCCCCCCCAACCCCCTCCACCCCCACCCCCCCTTTTCTGCTAATGGACACTGAGGTTTGGAAGCACCGTCTGTGTGTCTGTGCATTACGTTGCCTGTGTTTTGGTTTGTTTTTGTTTTTATTTTTGTGTTTTTTTTGGAAATGTTTGCTTAATATCTTGTAATAAAATAGCTCAGAATTCACAGTAATAAATCTCAGATGTCCACAGAATATTAAGCCATAAATTACCCTCCTTTTTTTCTTTTTTTTTCCCTTCTTGTTCTCATGTAGCATTGGTCAATATTATGGAATCAAATGGTCGTGTTCCTGATGAGAAAATATTACATAAAGAGAGGGGGGAAAACATGGCGACTTCTGAATTGATAACGTGTTTCAGAGCCTTCCCAAAGTATGTCTTGGGGAGGGGGGGGGGGGGAAAGACATCCAGAAAAGCAACACCCAACATTGCAAACTCACGTTAGCCTGGAAGTTAGATTTCTCCTCTACTTTGACATTTCTCCCCTCAAACGTTTCCCTGTTAATTTTCAATGCTGGAGGATATTTACATTTGCAACAACAACTACAACAGCAGCAAAAAAAAAAAAAAAAAGAAAAAAGAGGATTTCTATTTGTAATGGAGAGCAATGGGGAGCCTGGGCTGGGGACGCAACCTCGTGTTTGTGTTTGCAGCAATTTATAGTTGCAGATATTTACAACTGATTGGGAAACTTCTATTGCAAATATTTAGTTAGATGAAAGGGGGGATTATATTCTATCTTCTCTGGGTAGATTGCACCTAGAACTAATTGAAATGAAGACAGCTAATCTAATTTTAATTTCAATCTAGAGCCATAAATTGCCCCTTAAATGTAAAACATACCTGCTGATCTGTAAATATTGCGAGGTATCTTTATCATTCTGGTGGCTTGCTATTTAAAAATTCAATTATGGCAGGGAAACCCTGGCCTCCTCTGTGTTGGCTTTTTTTTAAAAAAAAAACCTCCATCGTGTCCACGTTTTTATTTTAAATGTGAGGGTGCGGGGGGCTGGGGAGAACAAGGTTTGTGGGTGCACACTGAAATTCAAAACTAAGAGTATTTGTTTGTCCTGCGCTCAATCAATAGACTGAATTCCTTTTTTAGCGATGTATCCCTAAAAGATTTTAGCTGACAAAGAAGGGTTGGGGGGGGGGTGTATATTTTTTTCCCCAGCTATAACAGGAACCCGGATGCCAACGGATTTTATGCTCTTTTTCCTCTGTGTAACAAAGCAAAGTAATCAATGGTAGCAATAAAACCATAAACGAGACTACAACTGAAAAAAAAAAGCTCGTGTATTCATCTTCTATAACGTTAAGGCTTCCCCTGAGTGTCACTAGGGGAAAAAATAAAGTTTCTAACCAAAAAGGAGATAGCTGGAAGTGTGCACCATCTTATTTAGCATATGTACCTTGTTAGGGAGCGCAGCCTGGCTCCCACCTAAGGCTGCCCAACTTGGAGCCAGCCTGGTACAGATATAAGACTCATGTACAGGGGGAAGATTTACAGGCGTTTTCCCCCCAAAAAAGCGAACTTCAGTTTCCTTTCGTTTCCTTTTTCTCCCTCTCCCCTTTCCCCAAAGCCTGCCCGGGGATTTCTTGATTCAAAGAAAGAGGCGAAAATAAAGAAACTAGGAAAGAAATGCGATTAACTGGGGGTATTAGTTTTTTGTTTGGGTTTTTTTTTTTTTTTTCCGCCTTCTGCTGAGCTGTTAAACCCCCAGCCAGAGGCACTCTCAGCTGGACAGATCTGGAGAGCCAGGGATGTGTTGCAAATATTATTAGCCATGGGCACATCTTCTCTGAACCCAAGTCCTTTCAGGGCAGGGTTACTTTGGAAACCACCACTGCCCATGCAAGCTGCTTCCAGATATTAAATTGTTGCAAAGGTCCAACAAATGGACTGGAGGGAGAGATGGATGAATGAAGGCTTTACAGTTATTGGCGTGTTGTCTTACCTTATGTATTGCTTACAGCCCGATGTAATTTGGCGAGTAAATTAAAAGTAGCTACAGCTGGATGGGTTGGACCTTTGCTAGGGCAGATTGACGTGGGGAGTTGCACCTATGGAAGGGCATTTATACCCACGCCATCCTTGCCAAAGTTTGGAGGAGTTCTGGAAAGACTCCTTCTAGGGGGTTATTTTTTCTTTTTAATTTTTTAAAATTATTATTATTTTGCTTCCCTTCTCCTTTTTTTTTTTTTTTTTTTTTTAAATAGGTGCTCGGGGCTGTTGTAGCGGAGACCTGTGTGATAACCGTGTGACTAGGAGTCGAGAAAGTTAAGTGTTTTATTACTTCTCTAAACAGAGGGCAAGTCTTAAAAGTCTGGTCGATTTATAGTGAACAGAAACCAGCTGCCGTAAAGAAACTTAAAATAGCATCCTCTCCCCACGTTAAAAATCAGGTTTCTGGGGAGAAAAAGGAGAGAAAGGGGAGGGGGTGAAAAAAAAAATAGGGCACAACCACCCCAAAAGCTCCTGTAAATACAAATGAGGCATCATTAAAGTATGTTTTACTCATTGCAATTCCTCAGTCTCACGTTTTGAATGCACTGGATATTTTTTTTTTTACCCCCCATTGATATTTTCTAGCAGTTTGGGGATTTCTCGAAAGTATTTCATCAAGATATGTCACTACCAAAAAGGTATTTATTTTTTCCCCCATGAAAACATGTAGAGGGAATATGTGGGGCGCTTTCTGGTTAAATTGGTCTGCAAACAATTATGTAAACTCATCAGCAGAAGCAAGAACAGATGTTTTATTAAAAGTGCTACACAGCAGTAGAAATATGTACAAGTCTTCGAGTAGCTCTTTAATAGGAGTTGCTCTTTGTTCCCAGAAAAGAAAAGCGCCCATAGAAATCTGAAATAACATTCACCACTCATAAGCTATATTCCCCCCCCTTTTTTTTTTCCTCCCCCCACTGATGTTCACACGGGGGGGGGGGGGGGAATTAGAAAGAAAAAAATATGTGTCGGGAGATTTCCTTCCCCCTCCCAGCTATAATTAGCGAATTGATGAACTGATTTAGGAAAAAAAAAAAAAAAGCTTAAAAAAAAATGCAATCCCAACACATGTGTTTTCTATCCCTCAGTAATTACTGAAAGGAAACAAATCCAAATCGGTGTCCCCCCCCTTTTCCCCTCCCTGAAGATACCGCTACTGGCAGCGAGATGCAGCCCAGCCCTGCAGCAGCTCTGGGTTGGGTGGGTTGGTGATGGGGGGGGGGATTTTGGGGGGTGGGGGGTGTTTGATCCTTTCTTTCCAGCCACGTTGCCTACTTAGGGTTGATCCCAGCGTGGGGCAAGAGACAGGCCACCCCCACCCACCCACGCGTGTTGTGGTCGGGGGTTGGGAGGTGCTCGGCCACTATATGCCACCCCCCCCCGCACACATAAAAATTAAAATTATTCAAGCAGGGTGAGGATGTTTTTTCTGTAAACTGCTGCAAAAATGTCTCTTTTGGGATGCACCAAGGGGGGAGCACCCTTAGTCTTATCGCAACCCCCCTCCCAATGCCCACACCTATGCGTGTGTAAGGCACACGCACACCCACGCACACCACTGACATCTGGCCATAAGGCTGCGCGCTCACATTTGATTAAATACTCGAAGCTCTTAGAGGTAAATACAAGCGATGCCATTAAAAGCCTTTTTATTTAAACTGATTTCACCTTGTATCTGGGATCTCTGCCTTCCCCCCCCCCTTTTCCCTTTGCCTTTTTTTTTTTTTTTAACTTGACATTTATGGCACACGTGAGTCCTAATTATTTATTTGGGTCTTTCGCTGGGAATTTATTCCTGCTCTTTACAACAGGGTTTTCCTAGGCAAATATTGCTTTTTGCTGTAAATAACGCTTAAAAAAAATAATAATAACAGATAAAAAAGAGATAACAACACGCACCCGCCCCCCCCCCCAAAAAAAGGGGGCAACAGGATAACAACAACAAATTCTTGGAGGTTTATGTGGAGGTTTATTTACCTCTTCCCCAGCCTGAAATGGCTCGCATTGTTTTGGAGCCGTCTCTATTCTCTGTAATTACAACCTCGGAGTCAGAGTCTGGGCAGCTCTTAATTAAAAAAAAAAAAAAAAAAAAAAAAAGATGAAATCTCTCCTTCCCCTGAATACTTCTATTCAGAGCTTCATAGACTATTTAAAGTTTTATTCCGGCGCTGCAGACACCGCGTTTGGAAGAGGGTGGCCTATTTAGGAGCTTTATTTCCTAATTAAAAGGCATCTTCTGCACCAAGATGCTCAGAGCCATAATTAGCGAAAACACCCATTTCCCCCCCCATATCTTTCTAAGAGGGGCTGGAAAAAATACAACCAGCGCCGTTTCTGGTATTTTTTTCAATGCAAACCTCCGCAAACCCCTTTTTTTCGCTCTAGGTGGATAAAGAAGAGTATTTACCACCCCGTGCATCGCCCGTAGAGTTGCCCAGACGAGTAATTTCTTTGCTTTTTCCTATTGATTTTTTCTTTTTTCTTTCTTTTTTTTTCTTTTTTTTTCTTTCCCCCAGCATGGTGGAGGGAAATGGCCTTAAACGTGTTCTTGTTGCCTTTAGTTTATTCTCAGAGTTGCTTTAGAAAAGTGCACTAAAAGTTCAGGGCAACTCCCTTCAAGTTGCAACGCACAGCGCGGGGAAAATAAAATAAAAATAATAATAACGAGGGGGGAGGAAAGCGTTTTCTCCCTTGCAAAACCTCTCAGTTGCTGCACACGTTTCCAGGGGTTGGAAGGTAAAAAAAAAAAAAAAAAAAAAAGAGAGAGAGAGAGAATTCTGGCAATTGTCAAAACACATGTCTGCTAACCAGGAAACCGGGAGGTGTGTGGGGAAGAGAAATTAATCTGTTCCTACTTCTGAAATTTATCCCTCTTCTTTCTGTCGAGGCTTGAAAGCGCTTTCTGACACTTTTAAGCGTTTATTTAGATTTTTTCCCCCGCGTTGATATCGCGACGGGAGGAGGCTTTGAATTCTCAAATATTCTTTTTTAATAGGGGTGGGGGGTGTGGTGTGATTTATTTCATTATTTTTTTCCTTCCCAGATTTATTGGCGAATCTCAGCCCAACAAAAGAAGGCAGCACCGAAATCTCCCCGCGGAAACGGGACTTCGCTGGGTCTTAAATTACCAAGTAACCACGTTGCAAAAAGTTAACAGCAGCTAAAAAAAGCAGGGGGAGAACCCCCCCCCCCTCCCCTGCAAAACCGCCTCAATTAAATTGAACTTGCTGAATAAATGCACTTCGGAATAAATCTCATCGGCGCTAGAAGGGGAACCCCCAAAAAAGCAAGGGGAAAAAAAAAAGCCTAATATTTTAGGGGATGTGAAATCGCGGAGTGGTGCTTTTTTTATAGGGAGGTGTCTGGCGGCTGAGGAAACATTCCTGGTGGTTCCTTGGCTAAAAGTGGGGATAAATGGGGTTTTTTAATTCAACCGGATCTGGGAAAATACTTTTTTTTGCCCTAAAACCGGGGTAAAACCTGCTCAGGTAGCAGGTAGCAACTTCCCCGGAAAAAGAAAAATAAATCTGCCTTCCAGCTTTTAATTAATTTTTTTTTTTTTTTAAAAGTGGGTCTATTTTCCTGATGGAGTGGAAATATTCCCTAAAATCCCTAAAATTAAAAAAAAACCACCCCAAACAGTGGCGCTCATGACGTCACACTCGTCGCGGACAAGACTTTATGGCGTAAAATGATAAAAGGCGACATTTTGCTGCACACACGTGTGTGTCTATATGTATATCTATAGGTACATGTATGTAGAGGTGCAATTACTTCTGTTGGGTGTAGAGATTAAAAATAAAAAGGCGTGGGATGTTATTACGTTCTGCCAGGATAACTCAGGAGTGAAAAATTGTTGTCATTAACTATAGGCAGTTTTATCCTTTATTCTTTACAGATATGAAGGCAGAAATTTAATCATAGGTGGCTCGGAAAAAAAAAATAATTCAGGAAACAATAATAGTTGCCTTAATGATGTTTTTTTTAGAGGCGATCACTTAGGCAGAATTAAACTATATATTTGGAGACAACCTCTTGAGCACTTTGTTGAATTTATACATTTACATCGTCTTTAATCGAGCAACAATTTAATATTTCAGGATTTGCTTAAATACACTCATATTTTCAGGGGGAAAATACCGTTCCCGAGTTGACATGCCTTATCTATTTTTATGAGTTCACGTACATGGGGATGATTTAAACCCCGGTAACACGGAACGAAAGGAATAAAATAATAATAATAATAAAAAAAAACTAAAAAAACCCCAAACTGTCCTGAATTAGCAGAAAGTGAGGAGTTTCAAATGGTTTTGGGAAACTTGGGGAAGTTTATAGGTGGGGAGGGGGTCTGGGGGGGGGACACACGCCTCAATGTTAAAGGTACTAAAACTTCTTCACAAAGTGATTTTTTTTTTCTTTTTCCTTTTTTTTTTGATGGCAGGAGAAGCTTTTGCAGGGCTTTGCGCCCTCTCCCAGTTGGGGGGGGTGGGTGTGTGTGTCCTCTCCCCCCTCCCTAGCCCCTGTCTCCCCCCAGCCCCCCGCAATTACACACACAGACGGGCTGGGGATGGGGGGGTAGGGGGGGGTGGGGGGAAGGCACCAAATTGCAAAAAATTGCAAGTTTCTGTCACTTGGTGGCAGTATACAAAACAAGTAAACAAAAAACGGGAGAAATTTAAACACTCAAAAGGCGGGGGGGGGGGAGGAGGAGACGGGGGGGGCCCCCACCTGTGGGACAAACCCCCGTCCCCCTGCATCCCTTGGACCTTGTCTGGCGGGTGATTTGGGGGGGGGGGGGCGGGAGTTAGGCTTTTTTGTTGGTTTTTTTTTAATGGGGTTTCTTTTTTTTTCTTTTTTTTTCGCCTTGTTCCCAGTCTCTCCGCCCCCCCCCCCCAACTTTTATTTTCCCCCTCCCCGCCCCCCATTGAAACGCGGGGTCTTTAGTCTGGGGACAAAGACTTTTACAGCAAGGTGTGTCCCCATGCGACAAAGGCGACCCGAGCAGCCTGTCCCCTGCAGACTGCGTCCAGACACCCGCAATTTCGGGGATTTCTGCCTTTTATTGTGTTTGTGTCTGGGGAGAAAAAAAAAAGGGGGGGGGGGGAAGACGGGTCTGCTTTTCGCCTTCCTCCTCCCCAGCGTCTTTCTCCCTCTCCGAGGCTGGAGGTCACGCCCCCCCCCTTAGCCCCCCCCCCCCCCCGTGAAAAAATCACCCTCTTCAAATTTTGGGGTGCTTCTACCCTGATTTTCTCGCTTTGCCTCCCAAATCTCGAGTCTACACTTCGGCTCCCCGCTGCCACCTCAAATCCGATGGGTAAAGGCCTTTTTTTTTTAATTGTTGTTGGGGTTTTTTTAGCCCTAACCTCAAACACTAACACTGAAAATTGAAAATTTTTTTTTCACTCTTTTTTCTCCTTTTTTTTTCCTCCGGAGAGGGCATGCTGCAGGGATTAAGCGCCCGCCAACAATAGTAACAAGATCCCCAACTATCTCCTCCAAAAATAAAATTCTTGATCCCCCAATGTTACGCATCATCTTTCCCCAAAGCGTGTTTCCTCCTCTATGACCAATTTTTTAATCTCCCCTCGCCTTTTCTTCTCCGCACGCCGAGCTCCGCAAATTTCTCTCTCGGAAAAAAAAAAAAAAACACAAACCACCACCAAAAAAACCCCCACAAACCCCTTTGCTGCATAAAGCTCTGGCTAGAAATACAAGCACTTAACACCCCCCCCCCCCCAAAAAAAAATCACATTTATTGGGGAAATAACTACAAAGATACGGACCCCCATTGCAAATCGATCTGAGCATCACCACGTTCATCGCTCCCACCTAACGCCGGTGTCGTTTGCTTTTATATATATATATATATATATATATCATATATTATTTCTGGTGGGTTTGGTTAATTCGTTCCCCAAACCGAAATTCCTTCACACGACAAGTTGGGAAATCGCTTTTTTTCTAATCATTTCTTTGTAGTTACAGGTTTTTCCAGGCTCTTACAACACGGCGGATTTGGCATAATAAAACACCCACAGGTTCATGCTCTGTATTTATATATATTTGATCGTAACACGCTTTTATAGAAGCTGAGATAAACGCCCACGCGCGGGGAAGATCGTATCAAATAGGTTTATGGTCGGGTATATATGTGCAAAATGTGTACGCCTTCACATAAAATGTAAATTCCTCTTGTTGCACAGATTGTATTTACGTCCTTCATACGCTCCTACTCAACACCTCGGAATAAAACGCCCCTATAAATAAATTAGGAAGCATTTGGGACAGCGGAATTTCCATTTAAACATTTCTGTAGGATCCTGATTTCATTTTTTTTTTTTCCCGTCCACCGACTACATCTGTCGAAGAAAATGTATTATTTCCTGAAAGTCCATGTCAATAACACGTGGCAATTTTCCTACAATCCCTGATGTTACAGATACAAGCAGCAATTTATTTCCTCTGGTTTAAGACTGGGATTAACAAAAAAAAAAAAAAAAAAAAAAACCACCAACCAAACCCCAAACCAAACCTCGGAGAATATAAATCATTCCGTTATTCCAGCTCTACATCCTAAAAATGTTTCGCAGCATTGCGAGTGTCTGAAGGATGTCAATACGTCAAGGGAAAAGAGAAAATCAATATATTTTAAAGTTGTTTTGGGGGGTTCCAGGCCTGGCGGAAGGTTTAATGCGGGGCGGCGGTGGGAGCATCCCGGCGTTAATGGGAGCCAGCCCGGGGAGCGGGGACCCGGGGCTCGGGGAGGGAGAGCAGACGGATTTCAGTCTGAAAACAATAAAAGATCCCATTTCTGTAATCATGTGGTTCCAATAAACACTCATTGTTTGCTCATAAAATGTCTTTACGACTAGCCGCGGTACAGGCAGAGCCTCCACGCCACGGGATTTTCCCAGCGAACAAAACGAAGGCAAAACCGTCTTTTCCCCCTCTTTTCCACCCCCCCGTATCCCATCCCCGAACCCTCTATTTATTTCATGCCTGGAAAATAAAAATAAATGGGGGAAACGCGTGTTGTCTCAAAGGCAAAACCCGAATGAAAAAATTCCCTTTGCAGGGGAAAGAGAATCGCTGCCCTCGGTTTTGTTCAGCCGGTAATTTCCAGCCCCAAAGGCAGGCGCAAGGATTTACCAGATTTCTCAAAAGAAAAGGGAAACCAACTTGGGCAACTTGGCTTTTTTTTTTTTTCCCCTCCCCCCTCATATCCCCATATCTTTTTTTTTTCTTTTTTTTTCCCCCCTAATTAAATTTAACACACCGCCACCACAACCCAGCCCAGAACTTAACAAACCGCTTTCGCTAATTAATCTCTGCCAGCGCCCGCTGGAA
This sequence comes from Grus americana, assembly GCF_028858705.1. NCBI lineage: Eukaryota > Metazoa > Chordata > Aves > Gruiformes > Gruidae > Grus > Grus americana. Next base: position 1,815,276 of record NC_072882.1, read on the forward strand.
ATTAAAATCGAGGAGGCCATTTTTATTTAAAAACCACCAGAAAACAACAACCGCACACACAGACACACACACACAAAAAAAAAAAAAAAAAAAGCAGCAAGGCAGAAAGCGAGGAGACCCCCGGCCTCCAGCTCCCCCCTTTCCTCCCTAAAATCCCCCCTCCCGCAGACGGCCCCGCTGACCACACACTGGGGAACCCCCAAAATCGCTTATAATAAGCCAGAAAATTGCCATCGCCTCTGCCACCCCTCCCCCACAGGGTTTATTTAATGTCCGCCCCTATATATGTATACATCCAGCCCTATACGTGCACAGGCTGGCATCACCAGCAGCAAATCTCTGCTCGTACACACGCTCCTTATTATTATTCTTATTAAAACCACGGAGGATTTCTCAAGAAAGGGGAAGAAATACAACCTCGAGAGGAAATGAAGTCACTGCATTATATACATATATATATATCTTTACACGGCACCGGTATATACAGGGAGATAGATAAGATTAGATGATGGATGGATAGGTGGGGAGGTAGGTGGATGGATAGGTAGATGGGGAGGTTAGCAGGGGAAGGGTCACGCTTTAAATCTCACCCGTTAAACCTGAATTAAAGTTGCTGGAGGAAAGAGGAAAAAAAAATAAATAAAAAATAAAAAATAAGGGAAAGGGGAGGGACTTGCATGCAAATAAAATATAAAAGCCAACATCGTGTTAACCGCTTCGCAGGAAAACCAGAGCGCTCCTGTAAGTTATTATTGTTATTAATTTTTTACTACATGGAGTTTGTTTCAATTGCTCCTTTTGGAAGGGGGGAAAATTCAATGAAATCCAATAAAATTCCATAAAATTAAATAGAATTCAATAGAGTTCAATGAAAGCCCCTTTTCCGGAGAACTTTACACCCGACCCGGTTGCAAAAACCGAATGAAAAGAAGAGCTCTTGGGATGCAAAGAGTTGATTGTTAATCACCTCGCGCTTAATATTAATTATTGCCCCGGGAACGAACCGCGCAACCCCGCGGAAGAGGCGCAGGCCGCGGCCGGCGGCCCCAGGGTTTTGGGGGGGGGGGGGGGGGGGGGGGGGAGGGATGGGGAGGGGGGGGGGTGGTTATGGGGGGGGGGAAGGGGGGGGAGAATGGGCGTGCAAGGCCGGGCCTCGCGCACACAATTAAGAGCGCAGCTCATTAAATATGGCACTACCAGCAGCCTTGGACGCCCCACCCGGGTTGCGCCGGGCCGGCCCCTCCGCGCATGCGCTTCCCCCCCCTTTTTTTTTTTTAAGGAAAAGTTAGGAGGATTAATTTTTCCATCTATATGTATTTTTATTTTTTTTCTCCTTCCCCTCTCCATCCAACGCGCCCCCACCCCACCTCCCCCCCCCCCCCAACACACACACACACACCTTCCCCATCCCCCGGCGCCCCCCGACCTGCCTCCCCGCACCCCGAATATGACATCAGCAACAGCAAATCCTTTTTTTTTCGCCCCCCCCCCGAATTAACTGCATTTCTGCCGCCCCGCAGCAGCTTTCCCTCATATCCAAGCTACACCCCTCGCTCGCACAACGATGCATCATTATCCTTAACACCCGGGCTATGGATCATTAGTTACACATTTTAACCAATAAGGGAACACTTACCAGAGGCTCCTGTCTCCCCCTCTCCCTCTCTCTCACTCTCTCTCTCTTTTTTCTCTGTCTCTCCCTCTTTCTGATCCACTGACGCTGCAGCTCAGCTCCACAGAAACATTAAAAAAAAAAAATTACAAAAAAAAAAAGAGGAAAAAAAAGGGGGGGAAAAAAGATGGAAACAAAAGCAAAACAGTTCTTCTCTGGTTGGGCAAGGGATGGGGGAAGCTGAAGGAGGAATCTGTCTCTCTCTGGGGGTTTTTTTGGGCTTAAAAAAAAAAAAAAAAGGTATTTACAACTGCTTGTGCCCCCTCATCATCGCATCCTGCAAAGGAAATGCATTGCGTTTTGCCCCTAGGGGTGGGGAATAGGAGGCGGCAACCAGACGCAGCAGTAAACTCATTAATGCCAAAATGCCCAAAGCAACCAAGAATTCCAACCCCAAGGAGACGAGGGAGGGGGGGGTAAAAAAAAAAAAAAATCTAGATTATATTATTTTTTTTTTAGCGAAAAAAAAAAATCATCATTATCATCACGCTAATAATTAAGGGGGGGAAAAATACCATCCTACCCCTGGCACTGCTTGGACTGTTAAAGGAAAGACTACTGCGAAAGAGTCATAAGAGAAACCACAATAAAAAGTTCACGTTCATGGATGGAGTCCACATGACTTCCTGTGGCCAATCCAACTTGTGATTCAGTCGTAAACTTTTATTGCTCAGCTGTAAATTTTCTGCAAACAACCAGGAATGCGTTGCATTTTTTTGTGACGAGTGCAAATGCTCTCGTCTGTCGCCATGTTTATACAATTCTGCTTTAATATTAGGATTTTTTTTTTTTCCCCTCTACGCCCCCCCCCTTCACTGTCCGGCCCCCCCCCCCCTTTTTTATCATTTTAGCGACCGCGCTAATAGAAAGAAAGGCGGATTATTTTTTTTCCTTCTTCTTCTTTTAAAGATAGATTCGGGTTAATTTGATGATTATTAGATGCTCGGGTTAATTCTCAGCTTTTTTTTTTTTTTAAACTAAGGAGATTTGGCCTTTAGCGCTGGGCGTTATTAGTCTCTGTGATGGTAATTAATTGGGGGGGGGGGGGAATAGGAAACCATCGAGGAAGAAAGGCAGTGGAGAAAAAAAAATGGAGCACACTGGATTTGACAAATAAATACATTAAATGATGAGCGCATGTTAATTTTAAAAGCAGTTAATTGATAATACAGGACAATATGCTCGAGGAAAAAAAATGGGGAAAATGACTATTTCTGACCACCCCGGATTTCCCTCCCAGACCATCGCTGCAAAGGGTGTGTCCGCTGCAAATGAAACCTTTCCAGGGCAAAAAACCTGTGTCCCCCCCCAAAAAAATCCCTCCTCATTCCCCCCCCCCACTCCCGCCCCACTCCAACCCTGCGCACCCCGCAGAGCCCCGTCTGCCCAATCCAGCCCCGGGGGGGCACCTGGAACTGCCCAAATTACACCCAAAACTTGAGCCAAAGGCACGGTATTGACCCAGAAACTCTTGCATCCCCTTCACTAAATTCCCTAAACCCACCCAGCTTTATGATTTACTGTTGGGACACCTACATACATGTTTTTAAAGCACTTAAATCTTTTTTTCCTATGCTATTTTTCCTCCAGCAAGCCCCCCAGCCTTTTGTTTTACCACGCCACGGTGTCGGGGATGCGATACTTGATAAAAGGCGGAATTATAATTTTTTTTTTTAGCCCTTTGATTCCCCCCCCCCCAAGCCATGAGCGGGGGGGTCGGTGTAGACGGCTGGGAAATATTGATTTGGAAGGGGAGCGACATTTTTTTGCCGTGTAGAGGCCTGCTTTGGAGGCACCACGCGAACCACAAACTGGTGTAAATAGGCAACCGCAAAGCCCAGCCTGCTCAGATGGGCTCCTCCACATTAAAACCCTGCAAGGAACCGCCTTTCTGCTCCTCTTCTCCTTATGGCAAGAGATATATATAATTTTTTTATTTTTTATTTTCCCACACACACCCCCTGCAACCCCAAATTTAAGCTCCCAGGGCCACGCACGCACAGCACTCCTGCAGCCAGAAAAATTAGGAAGATAAAATATTTCCCCGCAATTTTTCCTACCCATTTCTCGCTGTACCCGCACATTTCAAGGGACAGCACCATTATTTATTTTTTTTTCCAGGTATTTCCGCGCCTTAATTTAATTTTAATTGAGGAAAATAAAAAAAGGGGGGGGGGTGCGAAGGGGGAGTCTCACTCTCTGCCTCTTTAATTTATTTATTTTTTCTCCCCCTGGCTGGATGCGTGTCTGTCTGCCCAAACAACACAAAGGTTGTAATACAACCGGATGGAAGGGAAATTACTTTATTCACTTTACAAACCACCAATAAATTTTATAACAGGTAGTTAAAAGTTACGAGGGGGGAAACTACGACCACAACAGCTTCCCGAGCACAATGGAGATCCCATTTTTCCAGAGAGCAGACAAGATAATAAATTCCATAATGTGAAGAGGAAATTTTGATCCTGGCAGGCAGAAAGTAACCTGGGCGCACATTTCCTAAGGAGGATTTTTCGGACGATCGTTTCGCTCCTTCCATCAGCCCTCCCCTCTATAAAACCGCCTCCCTTCTCCCAAAATTAGCGACGGTATTTTCGGGGGGGGGAAGGATAAAAGAGCTGTGAATTTGTGTGTGGGGGGGTAAGTTTGGGAGGCAAAAATAGGATGAGCTTAAAAAAAAAAAAATGGGGCAGAATTGTCTTTTTTTTTTAACAAGTCTGGCTCACAAAGTTTCCCCCACCTCCGCCCCCGCGCATCTTTCTCCCCTCCCTCCTTCCTCGCCTCCATCCGCGCAAAAAAAAAATTTAATGCCCGAGAAATTCGTTGTCTCTCAAATATAATCCGTGCCCATTTCGGAGTATAAAATCTAAACGAATTTTTTCGCCTAATGGCTGCATTATGGCACGGCGGCGGCTGTGATTAGAATAATAAATTAAGGGAAAATAAGCAATATGCTCAAACTCAGCTTTTCGAGGAATTATATTTTTCACAAATCACAAATGGAGATCCAAAGGAAATTTGATTGGCTAATAAAAAGCCTGGAATAGGACGATATTTCTTACTTCAGGCGGGTAGATGAGTCTAATTTCAGTAATACCGAAGCTATGATCATTTCTGAATAAGCCACTTTGTGGAGAGCGAATCTTCTTTCAAATTACTTTCCCCCATAAAATGGTCTCTTCTCTTTTTCTCTTGAAATGATGGAGTGATTACAGAAATAACTGGATGTCATCTGAAGATGCGACACTCTCGTGTTGACTACAGAACATAAACATTTACCCCAAAACTAACTGCTCCGGCTGTAGTTTCAATAATTTAACTCCAGACCCTTTTGATAGATAAATGTCATTCTGTAGTATTCGTTCGGATAAAACTACTTAGATTTGTAGATTTAAATATGATGGATAGAGTGCGGATGCAGCTTCTTTTTTTTTATTATTATTATTTTTAAACACTTTGATAAGTTCTCCCTCTCCTTCCCCCCTCGTGGGGAGGATGTTTTCTATGCAAAGCCTTTATCGCGATTATTCTTTTTTTTTTAAGTAACATAACAGAAAATATTTTATTTTCACTGATTTCTGCGGATTTTTTCATCGCTGGAATGAACGAGCACACATCCAGCCTATGACAGTCAACGAGGGGGAGGAAAATAAAAATAAATCCCTTGCTGTAAACGCTGGATAAATATCCCCCAAGAAAAAAGCTGTGTTAGAATAAACCACTCTGTTTTATGACTAATAAAACTGCTTACCTTCCGTGCCTGCCCTCGACATGGAAAAGTCTAGAATAAACCTTATTGGGGGGTTTTATGTATTTCTTGGGAGATTACCGCCGGTTAACGAGGATATTACAGGCTCTACAGCGAGGGCAAATCTGCCTGTATCGGTATTTTGTGTAATTCGGGAGTGGGCACCCACGGGAGCTGCGCACACGCGTTGCACACGCAGACGCTCAGCCCCATTCGCGGGCAGGATCCGACCCCACTGATGCCATTTGCGGTGGATTTCCCCCCCCCCCCAGCTCCATTTCGCACTGGCATTAGATGGGGGTGCGACCCGCGCTGCGAATATGGGGTGAAAAAGGGGCGAAGAAGTGGATGTGGGTGCACCCACCCGAGTCCCTTTTTCCTGCGCGCCGCACAACTTCGGTATTTCTCTTTTTTTTTTTCTTTTTTTTTTTTTTTCTCCCCACCCCCCCCCCCCCCCCCCCCAGCCCTCCTGGGCAGAATCCAGCAATTTCAAGCCCTGAGGCATTTAAATCCTTTAAGCTTGGTGGGTTTTGGGTTAAGAATGTCTGAAGCCCACAGAGGAGCCTCCAGACATAGCTCAGAGCATCAGGCTGCGTGTGAGGAGCCTTGTGCTTCCTTATCTACAATATCTGGGTAAACATCCCGTCTACTTCTGCATCCCTGGGCTCTAGATGATGTAGTCCATTTATCAGCAGGAGGGAAAAAAAAAAAAAAAAAAAGAAAGAGAGATAGACCCGGTTTTACAGATCAATAGACCTCGTTCAACGAAATGAGGCTGGTGGTAAGAGAAATATTTAGAAAGTTCATCTCCCATCCGAGAAGCAGGAGAGAGAGATGAAGGCATTACCGCCGGGTTTTGCTGAAAATATAGTAAAATATAATAAAATGTAATAACATATAATAACATATAATAATAATAATAATAATAATAATAATAATAATAGGATGTGTTACGTATGGGATGGTATCCATGGGGAAGAAGCTATGAATTTGAGGGGAGACTAAAAGGCACTTTGAATCTAGGCGGAGGGGGGGAGGAATATAAATAAATAAATAAATTGCTTTCTTGCCAACTACTTTTTTCTCCCCCCCCCCCCGCCGTGTTTCGTGCAGTTTTCCTATAGGGAAATGTGTTGCCCCAGAGTCCAGACCTCTACCGCGGGGTCCGAGCAGGTTTTAACGCACACCTAATGCCTCTCCAGCCTCTCAATCTCTCGCTAACGATCGCCTGCGAGCACCGGATTGCACCCAGGAATGGGGGAAAAAACGGCGTTTCCCTGATTGCCGGCCCAGCCCGAGCAAGGAGAGGGTTTTTCTGGACCTCAGAGCCGGGCAGGACCAGGGTTTTGCACTTTCCAGACCTCTCAAATGGCATTTCCCAGCTGGGAGAAGTAAAAATCCAACCGCACACCCTTGATGCACTTTATTCCCCCCCCCCTTCCCACCCCACCAAGAAGCCTTTCCCGTAGCAAAGAAAGACTTAACAGTGCCGGAGTCATTGCAATATTTTATTTTATTATTATTTTGTTGGCGGACCTACAAGCTTCAGTCAGACAATTAGCAGCAACATTGCCATTTTTAATGAGCATTTGCCATTGCAGCAGTGAAATACCCGGCTCAGGCTCTGGCCAGGGAGGCAGGAGGGGGAATCCTCCCCCTGCCCGATCCACCTCCGCTGCTGGTGGTTGAGCCAAGATGTTCTGATTTCCTCCCAAATAAAGATGAGCCTTGGTTTTTGAAGCCTGCCAAAGACGATTTGAAGGATGAAATATTAGTCAGAGCCCACTCTGAATGATGTGTAAGTGTGGGTGCTTTTAAATACAGACATAGCACTGTAGGCAACGCAGTCCTTTTAAAATCTTTTATTATTATTATTATTATAATTATTATTATTTACGTAATGTCTCACGTATACAATACAAATCCACGGTGTCCAGAAATGTGTTTTTTTTTTTTTTCTTTTTCTTTGTCTTTTTCTGGCGGTAATTGCTACATTCAGAGTTTGAACACGCAGAACTATGCTTTTACATAAAACAAATGACGATTTTTTTTTTGTTTGTTTCGAGCATGTTGCATTAACAGATAAGTCAAGACAAATAGATAACTATACATTCAGTGCAATTTAGTTCTACACTACTTTATAAGCACAATAAAATAATACAATACTGTGCGTTCTCAACTAGGCAGTTTCAGTTGTTGGGATTTTTTTTTTTTATTTTTTTTTTCCAAGAAAATAAGCAGCAACAAACGACAATAAAACCGCATTACAAATACTTTCAAAGCATGACTCCTTCTATAGGTAGTGATAAAGTACAATACAAGGTTGGTCGGGGTGGTTTTTTTATTGTATTTTTATTATTATTTTATGCTACTTAGTAGCTTGCATCAGGGCAAAAACACAGCTCTCTCTCTTAAATAAATTCTGACCAAGTAAAATTTAGGATATGTAAGCCCCTTGTTGATAATAGATTTGATAATTATTGCAGGTTTTCCCTTTAGGTAGTACATGAAGAATTTCGAGTGCTCACACAGGCAAAGGGTAAACAGCGCCTATAGAAATAAGGAAGGGGTTGGGTTGCGTATTTTGGCCTATCAAGGTATATACAAGCCTCAATCCTATAGAAATGGGGGGGTGGGGGGGTCGTCTCTGGGGGGGTGTGTGTGTTTGCGGGCGCTACCAGGTATGCTCACCCTCCAAGCTCCTCTTCTTATCTGGCAGGGGCTGCAGGAATGGCCCCTCCGAGGGAATTGATAAATGGCTGGTAGGAATGGAGATCTCCACAGATAGACAGACACTACACAAACAAGCTAAGGAAGCTGGAAGCACCCTCGCATTTCCCCTAGGGTCATTCGGGAGAGGCAAAACCAAGCTTTTTCTTTAAAAAAAAAAAAAAAGGCAAAGTCAAAGTTGTTCAGATAAATACATATTCTGCACCCATCCGTGTGTGTGCAGCTTCGCAGGCAGGAGCGGAGGGAGCAAGGGACGAGCAGTGACATTTGCTTCCAGGCTTGGTTTAGGACTGCTCTGGGTTGGGGGTGGTTTTGCTTTGCTGGATCATTTAATTATTTTTTTTCTCTGCACTTGCAGTCAAGCCAACTATGTATTTATTGAACTAAAAACTCAGCTATTAAAAAAAAAGGAGGGGGGGGGGAAAGTAGGGGAAGTTTCTATGACAATAAAAAAGGCTACAACTGTTTGACAGGTAGTTACTGCTGTGTGAGCCTCTCCATTCTATACTCTATAAAAGCAAATGACCGTCGTAAACATCTCGATTTATCATCTGCCATAAAACGAGACTTCAAGGGGCTGAGAACTCAGTCCTTGCTTTCTTCTTTTTCCTCCTCTTCTTTTTCCTCTTCTTCATTCCCTTCTTCTTCCGTTTTCTCCTCGTCCCTGGCCCCCGGCAGCTTATCTTTATTGTTTTCTTTTTTCCACTTCATCCTCCTGTTCTGGAACCAGATCTTCACTTGTCTCTCGGTCAGTCCCAGGGCGTGAGAGACCTCAATCCGCCGCTTCCGTGTCAAATACGGGTTGAAGAGGAACTCCTTTTCTAACTCCAGGGTCTGGTACCGGCTGTAAGTTTGTCTGCCACTGCGTCTTCCGGGAGCTGTAGGACACAAACATCAAATAACTTCTTAATTCTCCCTTCTTTGGAGGCTCTGCTCTCCCCAACCCCACCCCACCCCCCAGTTCCCCTCGCCTCAATTTTCCTAGAGAAACTGCTACCACCACCACCCCCCCCCAAAAAAAAAAAAAAAAAAAAAAGTCCCTTTCAATCCTTTGCATATTAAAGGCACTAAAAGAAAGTCGCTGGGTTATTATTAATAATCACAGGGCTGATATCGCTGGTGCTACTGAGAGCCAGCTGCCCTTCCCTGGCTCTTCCTGGGGAGGGTTCAGCTCTGGCTGCTTGGCTGGGTGCAGGGAGGTGTGTGTCAAGCTCATTCACAAAAGAGACCTTTCCAGTTTCCTAAAAGGTGATTCTGGATGGTGAGTCCTGATGGGCAGCTCCATTTTATTAAAAAATATATATTTTCCTATGAAAGGTGCATTGTTCACCAGAAAAAGCTCTCTAGCCTTTCTCCTTCTCCCCATGCCTTTTTCTTTCCTTCTTTCTTTCCTCCTTCTCTTTCTTTCTTTCCTCCTTCTCTTTTCTTTCTTTCCTCTCTTTTCTTTCCTGTTTTTCTTTCTTTCTTTCCTGTTTTTCTTTCTTTCTTTCTTTCTTTCTTTCTTTCTTTCTTTCTTTCTTTCTTTCTTTCTCTGATTCTCTCTCTTTCTTTCTCTCTCTGTCTTTCTCTCTTTCTTTCTTTTCCTCAAAATGCCCAACTCTTGAATCCTTTTCCAAATGTTGTTCCCCAAAATACAGGGTCCTCCTATTTGCTAATATTTACACCCTAAGAATTTGAATTTTCTATTAAATCCCCTCTCCCTGTCCTTTCGGTTAGGGGTCTGTGTCTGTAAAGCACACACAGACAGAGATGGTTGTTTGCCTGTGCAAACACAGAGATTGTATTTAAAACAACTCGAGATGGACATTTGCAGCAATAGCAAAAAAAAAAAAAAAAAAGAAAAAGAAAGAAAGAGGACTGAGGTATGTGCAGCTGAGCCCCTGCACTTCCTTCTGCACGGTCCTTTCTTGATGAGAAAAACAATGTATTTGCAAAAAAAAAAAAAAAAAAAAAGAAAAAATGCTCCAGTTTGAAATGATTGCATCCTTGAGACTACCTCTAGGTCAAAGCTTAGATAAATAACGTGTTTTCCTCTGCGTCTATCTCCCAGCCTCTGGGCCACATCCTCTCTACATTAGCCAGAACTCCTTTCTATTTTCCTTTTTTTTCCTGTGGTTAAATTTTGGTGGGGGTAGAGGGGAAAACTTTGGGCCTCTGATTGTCCTTAAAATTAACACTAACCTTCACATGTTTTGAATTAACAAGGCTTCTAGACAACCTTGGTCCTTAGGTGGGGGAAACTTGTACTTTGAAGTATTTCAGTTTCTGTGCAATTATCTGGACTTCACATGAGCAAAGTTCCATTCAGCCGAAATTATTTTGAATTTCCCACCCCCTTTTTTTTTTTTTTTTTTTTTTTTAAACCCAGGACAGCAGACTGTTCTCCTCCACCCCACCCCATAGCTCTGAGCTAAGTTTCCTTTTCTGTTTAAACTTTTATCTCTAGGCTTTAAGAAACAGATGTAAAGTATTAGTAATACTTATACAAGTTCCCACCTTTCAGGCTTCATCTCCAAGCGGTTATGAAAGGCTATATGACATTTTAAAGAGCAGTGTATTATCAACATGCAAATAACCTCGTGGGAGCTGTATCTTATTGCCTATCCTCAAGGCAAGCAATAAAAAACAAGTTTTACTTTATTGTGATTTAAGCCTTTTGCAGGGAATCACCTTGCTGGCTCTCTAGTAACTGCTGTCTTGTTTGCTTTCAAAGGTCTTCCTAAAAAGAAGAAACATTAGCACAAACCTGCTCATTTCTTTCATATTTTACGTCTACACCTCTTATATTTATATTTTTACATATATATATATGTATGCATACATGTGTGTGTGCATGTTTATATATCTATACATATGTTTGTGCTTGTATATGCATACATATATATATAGATAGACAGACAGACAGATAGAGGGGAGAGAGAGAGAGAGAAAGAGAGAAAAAAATAAAGGAAAACATTTAAGGAGGAGGAAAAAAAGGTCCTAACCGTGAGGTCTCATCCATGGGAACATGAGACTGGGAGACGAATTTTGATTTAAATGCCCTTGTCCCTCGCTAGAGTTACTGTTGGAAGACGATTTACAGTCAGGATATTGTACAACAGTCGTCTCTTGCTGAGCACCATAAAGCGATTGCCTCGGTAGAGCTTCATATCCATAGAATTTAGAAGCGTCTCCGTGACACGCCAAGGCGCATGGGTTTTGCTGGTATCCAGAGTTGGAGATGCTGGAGGTTCCGTGGTGGAAAAACTCTTGGACGTGGTGTGAAGGGTGCTGGAAGGTGGGAGCAGTAGTGCCCGGACCATACACGAGAGCATGGCTCCTGCTAACACTTTGTGGAAATCTGCAGTCGTAGTAAGTTGGCTCCAGCGATTCACCGCCTTTGTACTTGGAAAAGAGAGGATTTACAAAGTAGGAACTCATGACCCTCGCATGCAAAAAAAAAAAAAAAAAAAAAAAAGGAGAAAAAAAGCTTTAAAAAAAAAAAAAAGACGGCTTTAATTCTAGATTAGTGCGAGATTGTCCCTGGACTGTCTCAAGTCCTGCTTTTTAGTGGCTTTTTTTTTTTTTTTAATGCGATCTCAAAGGCGTTTCATGGTGCCTCTGTGTGTCTGTACGGTTGGTTCTCGGTGCTCTTGACTTCTCTTGTAATCTGTCGGTAGGTAGAGCTCTCTCTCTCAATTTCTCTGTAACTCTGCTCCTTCCCTTTAACACCACAGGCAAATTCCTCAAAATCCCGGTGGTGTGGCTTTTTTTTTTTTTCTTCTTCTTTTTTTTTTTTTTTCCCTCCTCTCTCCCCTCACACGCGATATGTACACATCCCTCCGCCACGCTGAGACAGCCTGCCAGCCAAATGACAGCGTTTTGGGGCGCTTTCTTTTTTTTTTTTTTTTTTTTTTTAAGGGGGGGTGGTGGGGGGCGAATGGAGGGAAGGTGGTGTATGCCGGGGGACACAGACACACACAACCCTCCGGAGAGGGGGGGGGCACCCACACCTAATGCGTGGAGGAGGGTGAAGGTGCGCATTAATATCCAACATCCCCCCCCCCTTTTTTTTTTTTCCCAGCAGCAGCCTCTTCACTGATGGCAGCAAATACATGCGCTGGGAGGTCAGCCTAGGTAACCTCAACAGGTAAAGGGAGCCCAAGCAGCACCCCCTTGCCCTCCCCATCACCCCCCCCCCCAAAAAAAAAAAAAAAAATCGGGGTGAGCTTATTCTAGGGCTCAGCATCGCCCCCGCCCTCCCCATGGGATCACCCGTTTGCCAGGAAGGATGGTGGGGGTGCCCCGGTGTTGGTGTTGGTGTTGGTGTTGTCATTGTGTTGGGGTTCGGGGTGGGGGGGGCCTGTGAGGATGGGCTCAGTCCCACCTAGAGGGGGGCAGCAAGAGAAGGGGGGTTCTGGTGTGCTTGGAGTCGCTGAGCCCAGATTTCCTCTTTTTTTTTTTTTTTCCCTCCCATTTTTTTTGGGGGGGGGTGTGTGTGTGCGTGTGTTGTTGTTATTGTGGTGATGGTGGTTGGAAGATCGGAATCAAACAAGCAAACAAAAGCAAAACGGGAGCGAGCGGGCGAGGGAAGCGTCTCCGTATTGATTGGCTGCTTCTTGCTGTCCTTCTTTAAAGAAAATAAAGGCAGAAAATTATGGGGAATTATTTATTCCCCCCCCCCCCTTTGCTTCCTTTCAAACCAACCACTGAAAATCCACGGCTGGAAATAACAGGGAAGCGTCCTTCCAAGGGAATCAAGTAGACCATTGCTTAAAGAGAGCTACTTTGGATGAAGGAGAGGCAAAGTGAGACAAAAAGTATGTGCTCCCGTTTGTGCATGCCTGTAAAAAATAACCATCGAGCTTTATTTTGATTGTTTCGCTCTCCAACATAGCGATTTTTCCCGTCTTTTCCTATCGCGAGTGGTATTTGTGCCCCTCGCCCCCACTTTTTGCGCTGTAAGTGACCACTCACTGCAACCTTTCGCTTCGGACACTTCATTTTTACGACTGCATGAAGGAACTCAGCTCATTTAAAAAAAAAAAAAAAATCACATCAAATCACCGAGATTCGTGTTAATTTTTCCGGGGGGGGGGGAGGGAGACAGGACACCAACACTTCGCAAATGAATATTTTCTGTAGAGCCGCAAAAAAAAAAAATCAAACCCACTAAATGACATAATTTTATTAACAGTCCCCGTGTTTCCCTCCAAAGTCTACAGACCTTCAAATCTTTCCCTCATGTTCTTTCACACCCCCCCCCCCCCAAAAAAAAAAGCAGCCTAATTATTTTCAGAATAGACCTGGGTGATTCTCACCGATTTCAAGTGTGGAAGGAGAAAAATATCATTTCAGCTGCGCTCGCCAAGCTGTTTTGAGGTGTGTTTTTCTACCCAGTAAAGTGCACATTCTTGATTTTTTTGAGGCATAGGGTGGCTCAAACCTCTGGTGAGGTTCAAACTGTGTTTTTTAAATTTTTTCTTTTTTTTCAGACACCTTCCCAAGAAGAGGAAAAGACCCAGTAGTCACCCAGTCCACCTTTATTAGATTTTCATACATGGAGTGTGTATTTTTTCCATTTAGAAAGGCTACATGTGGTGGGCTTTTCCTCCCCGTAAGCAGACAATGAACTATGCAGGAGAACAGTGATTTTTCCACCGCCTATTGTGAAAATATTTTTTAAAATCAAGCCACGGTTGCTGTGAAGAAATAGTCTTCATACCCGCATAATCTCAAGGACGGCACGATGACCATTTTCATTTTTACAGGAGAACTCACCCACCTCATCCCCCCTTCCCCAGATTACCCATTCCCTAGAGAAACAACCCCCTAAAAAAATGAAGAAAAGAGCAACTAGGGACAGAGGCTCCTTAATTAACAGCTAATAGTCGAGGTGACCGTTTTCCTCCTCTAATCAATAGCATTTCTATTTTTAAAATCCCAGTGCCTGCCCGTTGCAATAGAGGCAGCCCTGCAAATTAAAGTGGAAAAAAAAAAATTTAAAGTTCTCGGATCTGGGCAGTTCGGGCTGGGATTGGGAAGAGCGGCTGCATTTTTCCAATCATTATCCCTGGATGCAGTAAGCAAAGGTGCAGCAAGTCTTTTGGAATCGTACCTTAGGCTGGGAAATAAATGTTTGCCTTCAGCGGCTGCGAAAGAAAGGACCCACCACCCTCTTCTAGATTTCATGAAATAAGATATATGCAATTGCTTGCTTCTTTTGAAGGAAAATATCTTGACATTTAGTGTCTGGGGAAAGTGCTGCTCTTTGTCTTTACTGTTTTGGCCGTGTTTAGGTGTGGGGATGGGGGAGGTGATGTGTCTTGCGGGTGCATGCGCTCGAATGTAGCTTTATCGGTGTGGTTGTATTGTACTTTTAGGTGTTTCATTGTACCCTCCCGGAGTTTATTTTATTCCCCCCCCCTTCTCCCTTTGCCCTGACCTTCACTGAAAAATGTCATTCCCTCCTTCCCCACCCCAAAATGAGGAGGCTTTGGAGAGATACGTGACGTGCGTAAATAAAGAGAAAGAAAGAGAAAAAAAAAAACCAACCAACAAACCCATAACCACTTCAAAACAGGCAATTTCTCTGTGCAAGCATTTTTATGCATTTATGCGCTCCCCGCGCCGTCAGATGTCAGCCCTGAGCGCTGCTCCGCGCTCCCCGCGGGAAAAAATATATTAAAACCCCCCCTATTTCGCGGCGCGGCGGGGTGGGGGGGGGTCCAGCATGGTGCTGGGTGGTGTGTGGGGGTGAAGCCAGGCAGCTCCGCGACCCCCCCCCCCCTTCCCTTTTTCCATCCCCGGGCGCGGAGCCTCTTCCGCGGGCGCGGGGGTGCCGCGGGTGCGGGGCGCTCCCCACTGCGCGCGGCTCCGCGCTAACATTGGGCAACAGCGCCATCTCGCGGCCGTGCCAGGGCGCTGCGCCGCGGGCTTGGGGGGGGGGGGGGCGGGATGTACCGGCCCCCGCGGATTACCGGGCGGCGCGTTATAACCGATAATCCCTTACCGGCGCCTCGGGGCGGGGGGGGGGGTGTGCTGCGGCGACCCTCCAGCAGCGCGGTGCGGCCACCCCTACATAAACACTCCAGCGCAGGCAGGATTGTTGGGAAAAGCCACCAGCCCCCCTTTTTTTTTCCCGTTTCCCCCTTTTCTCACCCATAAAAATAACAATAAAAAAAGCAGCACACGCACGCAGGACCAAACAAACCCACCAGATGTGCCACCCCCCCCACACACCCCCTTCCCTACCTCCCCACCCCCCAGCTTTTATCAGTTTTGGCTTGGAGTTGGGGTTTGATTTTTTTTTTCCTCTTTTTTTTTCTTTTTTTTTTTTTTAACCTCCCCTCGTCCGAGGGGGGTCTGTTGTTTGTAGCTTGTAGACAAAACATTCCAATAATCCGGTTTCAAAGAGAAGAGCACCCACCTTATTTAAACCATAAAGCAATTAAAGCCAGACGTCTAGCCAGATCTAGGGTCCTGTTTTGTTCGGTCCTATTCAGCCCCGCATAGCAGGGAGACAAACAGAGTTGTAAAAGTGGCATTTTTTTGGCTGCGGAAATGTACCTATGGACAGCTGTAGGGTCCTGTCGGTTTTGTGTGCTTTACAAAAGGGCAGATTTGAAACCAGGCACACACACCCCACACACGCACCCGAGGGGAAAAAAAAAAAAAAAATATATATATATATATCCACCCCCAGAACCCTATATACATGCCTCTCTATATATATATATTTATCTCCGAGGGTTTTAAGCGCATCTCTCCCCGGGCAGAAACACATGTGCATGTTCACAAGCGCCGGCACACAATAGCTGTATCAGTATGCGTCTGCACACACGCGCCATATGTCAAAGAATGCCGAAATTGGAGCATTTTGATACATTAATCCGGGGAAAGGCTGGCCACAGGCTGTGCTGCTGGGTGCGAGCCGCATTTTTTTTTTTTTTTAATTATTATTATTTATTTTGAGCCACACTGGGGTGGGTTTTTTTCTGCGCTGGCTGCTGTGGAGGAGAAATTCAATGGCTGAGCCGCACCAGCGCAGCCTCCCAGCAGGGCCAAATGGCATTTTATAACTGGTGTAACCCTTCACCGGGGGACGGGGAGGAGAGGGGGGGGGGATGTTTGAGGATACCGGGGGCCTTGCACATGAACTAAAACTGCGGCAGGATTTTAACCCAACCCAACCCACCACCAACAAAAGAAAGCCCCAACCAGCAGCTCGGTGGAGACAAAGGGGCATCTCCTGCGCTGCCCGCCGGCTCTAATGGGGGTCTGGCCGGAGAGATGACTGCGGCAGGGAGGGAGAGGGGCTGGGGAGGGAGGGGGGGGAGCTGGAGAGGGAGGGGGGGACGGGGGGGGTGGGAGCAGGCTGTGGTCGCACTGGAAATGAGATCCGCTTGAATGAAAGGGGGGCCAAAATGAACTTCCATACATCATGTCTTTTCAACATCGCTAAACGCTCCTGACAAGCCCCTCCAGAGAGCCGGGTCCGAAACTGCCTCCAAAGTCCTGTCCAAATGATGATCGGGTTCTTTTTTTTTTTTTTTTTTCTCCTCTCTTTTTTTCCCTCTTAATTAATAATGATAAAACGGGAATGATTTCTCTCCTCTCGCGAAGAGGACGTGGGCGAGCCGCTTCCCGACCCTGCAGGATTTTATCCTTTATTTGAAGAGGGATGAATGAAGGGAGAGAAGCAGACGGGAGGGAAAATAATAATAATAATAATTTAAAAAAAAAATAAATTGACATGACTTAGGTGGAAAGATTTCCCCCTTCTTCTTCTTCTTTTTTTTTTTTTTTTTGGTCCATAAATCTTTTGCTCTGCTAAAATGTTTTCTAACCTGACCATTTCATTGCGCTCGTTAAGGTTTTTTTTTCCAAACAGAGCTAGCACAAAACTGGGATTGTAAAAGGGCTTTTTAGCTTCCCCTGCTCCAGGGATGTCTCCGCTGATAGACTGCGGTGCGCCTGTCCCCCTCCGGTGACAAAAAGAGACCCCGCTTTAAAAGCGAGGACCCAAATCAGGGGAAGGAAAAGAAACCTCCAAATGCTTCAGCAAGAAATATTAAAGAGCAATATTTTATGAGATCAGCAGAAGTAATCGCTTCCAGATTTTTTTATTTCGGAGGAACTGGGACGAGGGCGACAAACGTATCTCGCTCGCCTGATCTGGTTTTGATTAGAAAGATTAAAACGCTGCTCCACTCATTTCATTAAAGAAAGGGACCTATAACAAGTTTTTATGATTAAACATCCCTCGCTGCTCATTTTTTATACAATCTCCTGCCTCTTGTTTCTCATTCAGCAGCCTGGAAAGCGCCCAGAGAAGGAGCCATTGATACACCCCGGCTCCATGCGCTGTGGGCTGCGTGTTTTCTCGCCTCTGCACAAACCACTGCAGCACCAGACCCATCTCCCCCTGGCAGGACCGTGGGGTTTGACCTTTCCGCAACCAACAACCCTTTTTTCCCCCGTTTTTGTGTTTTGCTTTGTTTTTTTTTTTTTTTTTTAAATCTACCCCGTGTAGGGCTAAGGGAGGGGGGGAGGTGTCTGCCTTTTTTTTTTTTTTTTTTTTTTTTTTTTGCCTTTTAGCCCGAAAATTTGCAGGCTGCCACATCGCCAGCACACATTTATTTCTTTATTCCCCTGCTCTCTCTTTCCCCCCCAGCCCTTCTCCAACCCAGACATTTATTTTTTTTTCCTCCTCCTGGGCTGCCTTGCGAGAAACAGCACTTCCAGCAACCCTCCAAGTTTTGGCAAGCCATTGATAAGGCAGAAACTCCCCCTGAGTGGATGGCAGAGAGCGGATGCCTTTGCCAGCTCCTCTATTCCCAGCATCCATATTTAGTCTTTTTACATATCCTTCGATTGCCTGGGGTCATAAATTAGTACAATTAATTATCCCAATCTAAAAATTGATGGCACATATAACCCTTACCTCAGCGCCTTTTTATTATGGTACTCTGAAATAGCAAAGTGCTGGGGAAGGAAGCAGAAATCTCCGCTCTCCTCCGGCTGCGGGGGATGCTCGGGTCCGCCCCGCCGAGGCTGCGGCACCGGCACCGGCACCGCCTGGCAAAGCCCCGGGATTGCTCCTCTGCAAAGGGCTTTAAATAAAAAGACACCTACATACTGTGGTTTTTTTCTTTTTTTTCTTTTTTTTTTCTTTTTTTTTCTTTTTTTTTTTTCTTTTTTCCCGTGACGTTAGGTATATTTACATAGAGCTGCTCTACAATAGCGAACATAACAATATTACAGAACGGTTCTGAGACGAGAATAAAATACACAAATAGGTACAGCAGAAACGTTCAACACCATGACAGAACATCATTGAGCCATATTCCCTTCAGTCTTTTTTTTTTTTTCTCTTTTTCCTCTCTTTTGTACAAAATATTCACTCACGAGCTCGCGGAATTAAAAAATAAAAATACTGGATAAGTTTAATTTATGAAATAAAATACTAAAAAAAATATTCAAGTACTTCTTGTGTTTGTTTTCTGAGGAGGACAAAATAAAAAACAAGGAAGAAGAAAGGAAGAGAAAACAAACCCCCCAAACATCTTTCTTTTATTTAGTTGCATTTTAGAAAAGACTCGTGTCCCAAAACGCTTGCTGTGTTTGCCTATAATGCTAAACATTCATCCGCACATTCAAAATCAGAAACATTTCAACCCCCAAAAACAGCCTCTTTTTTTTCTTTCTTTTTTTTTCCTCTTTTTTTTTTTTTCCTCTCCACCCTCGTTTCTCATTGACTGGACTTTGCAAACTTTATTGCTGTTCTTTATCGGTTTTTTCTTTATTCATTTTCTTCATTTTCATTCGCCTGTTCTGAAACCAGATTTTGACTTGGCGTTCAGTGAGATTAAGGACTCTGGCTACTTCGTACCTCCGGTCCCGTGTAAGGTACATATTGAATAAAAACTCTTTTTCCAGTTCCAGGGTCTGATACTTTGTGTAAGGACATCTTTTCTTCCTCGTGGAGCGCGCATGAATCCAATTTGCGACGGGATTGTCTGAGAAAGAAGATTTTTATATTTTTTGGGGGGGTAAAAAAAGTCAATGTATACAGCTGGCCTTTCTTCCCTCCCCCCCTCCACGCCCTGGTGTATCTATAGAAAGAAACCTGTTTAATTAGCAGATCTTACCTAAATATTTTAAGTGACCTTCAGAAGAGTTTAATCTGTTTATTTTGGAGGGGTCATTTCCTTCTCTTTTGCTGCTGTTCTCACATAAAAGTTTCAGTAAATAAAACTGTAGCAATGGGTTTAAAATAATAATTATCCACATGACTGCTACTAGCAGTAATCTAAGAACATAGTCATAAAAAGTCAAAATTCCCACCATTTCATAGGCCCATAAACTCTTTTTACAACCTCAGCTCTCCAATACTTTCCCTAGAAGCTTTCCCAGACCTGGAAAGTCGAGTTTGTTTTTTTAATATCTTAAGGATGACACTCGAGATGTCCCACTGGCTCCCAGAAATTGGCTTTTTTTTTTTTTTTTTTTCTTTCCCCCCTCTCCCTCCCCTAGCCTAAAGGACCTTCCCCGCTGCTACCACAGCTTGGTCAGGGGAGCAAACCCATCGCTCCCTTCCTTGGGAGAAGGTTTTTCCCCTCTGCCCGTTTTAGGCAGCTGCCTGCCAGCAAAAGGAGACTTTCGCCCCCTGATTCCTCGACTTATTTTTATCACGAGGGTGCCTGGCACCAGCCCGCCTGTCATAAATAGAGGTGTGAGCGCCTTTCCAGATAGAGAGTGAGATACCGAGGCACCAAGGTGCTCCCCATCTGCTGTCACCCAGCTTTATCGCTCGGAAATCACCCGCATCTTAGGCCGAGGAGGAGGGGGGGGGGGTGTCCCACCAAACCCAGGGCACGGCCGAGGGGTTGCGGGGGGTGTGCGGTACCCCGGCGGGTGCACTCGCATCATCCCCCGCGGATGCTGAACTCCTCTCCGAGAGGGTTTGGCATGGAGGGGTTGGGTTGGGTGGTTTGTTTTGGGTTTGGGTTTGGGGTTTTTTTGGTTGGTTTTTGGGTTTGTTTTTTTTTTTTTTTTAATTCCGGGAGCTGAGCTGACCTCCTGCCTGCATCCCCCAGGAGCTGGTCCCCTCTGCAGAGCTGGGGTCCAGGCTCCCTGCGCTGCAGGCTGGAGGTGAGGGTGATGGTGGCGGTTACCTGACTCCTTGAACCAATGCTCAAGGTTTCCTGATGGCTGGGTTGGGGGTTGTTGGTTTTTTTGGTTTTTGTTTTTTTTTTTAGTTTCTCCCCCCCTCCCTCTCTCACTTGGGCTGCAGAAGATGTTTCTTCAAGTGTATGGTCCAATGTCCTGCGCTCGCTGCCTTTTGCCCTCAGCTACCTCCACACACTTAGTTTATGCCTTTACAATTCCAATTTTCCTCCTTACTTCTCCCCTACACACAAACACCCCCCCGGCCCCCCGCCCAGGGCACCCACCTTTTCATTTATTCCCACGTGTTGGAGCATTTTATGAATAATTGCACCGGTGGAGCTTTTATTGATTTTTAAAATAGATAAAGAGACACCTCTGCATTTATCCAGAGATATTCCTTTCCCCTCCCCCCCGAAAAAAACCACATCAATACGTTCATTTCCAGCCAGCTACAACTCTTCCTTGTTCTTTGAAAGTGGAAATATTTGAAAGCGAAGAGGCTTCTCCCTCTGCCTACCCCCCTCTCGCTCCCTCTCACACACGCACTCTCCTTCTCAATTTTTTTTTTTTTTTAATTCCCCCCGGTGGAAGGTGATGAATATTTGATCAAAGAAGCCAACAGCCCCCCCGCCCTCGCAAAAAAAAAAAAAAAAAAAAGAAAAAAGGGGGGGGGAGAAAGAAAGAAAGAAAGACTAAAGAGCCCAAAACAAAGTACAGATATTCGCTCTCCGGCTCTGCTAGGCGGACTCGCTCAAACCCCCAGATCTTCCTGCGTATCTGGAGTTTTAGGGTCGGGCTCTCTAAGGTAATTTCATTTTATTGAGTAGGGTCCTGGAAGCCGTAATGCCTCCCCGGTCGTAAACAAGAATGACTTCGACTTACTAGGGTCTAATTCGTGCTTTTCTTCTTTGTGTTTGCTGGAAGCGATGGCTTCGGACTCCGGGGAAGGAATTGTCTGCGCTGCTCTGTCTCTCAGCTCCCCCGGAGCCGCGTACATGTAGTCCGCGTAGCCGCGGCCGTCGGCGGGGCCACACTCCGCCCGTCGCCCGGGGAAGGCGTCGGGCTTCAGGCCGTAGGGGCGAGCACCGGGGGCGAAGGCCGGGAAGGAGACGGCCCCGGCGAGGGGCTCCAGCCAAGTCCGCATGTACCTGGGCTCGGCCCCCACGGGTGCCTGGGGAGCGTAGGGGTGGTAGCCCACGGAGGATTGGGAGTGGACGGGAGCCCAGGAGGTGGTAAAAACGGCCGGCTTGGGGGCGAAACTGCAGGACGGAAAGTCGGCACAGTCCGGGACTAATCCTGACGGTCGGGCAGCAGCCGGGTGGGAGGCAGTGCTGGGGAACCTGGAGGCCAAGAGCTCTTCGTTTTCGTGGCTTATCAAGGAGTCAACATAGTAGTTGCTTATGGGGCCAGAAGCCGACATGGTTCCCCCCTCTTTTACATTCATAAGATTATTGTATGAACTGTATGTGTACTTTTTATCTTCTCATAGAACAATCAGGGCAGGTAATTATTTTTTCAGCCTTTCCCAGTGTGCCATTGGCTGCCCGCCCTCACGTGATTGTATTTACCCAAAAATATAGCGTGGATCAATCCGCAGGTCTTTTTTTTTTTTCCCTTTTCTTTTTTTTTTTTTTTTTTTTTTTAATAACGCGACCCGGCTTTTCCTAAAACTGATGGAAATGGGGCGGAGATGGGGAGGAGGGAGGCTCGGCCGGTCCTCAGCCCGGGGATGCTCTGCCCGTGGGTTGGGGGGGAGATTTGCCCTGGTGCTGAGGAAGGTGGAAGGTAATTGTGGAAGGTAGTCCAGGAACTATTTCTTGACGTAATTTGTCTCTGTCCTTTGCTTCTGCAGCTTCTAGCCTCTAATGGATACATTAAATTGAATATCGGTGGGAAGGGGAGAGGGGAGAAGTGCGGTGGAGGTGGGCTCCCCACTTGGAGAAAGGAGCTGGGGGGGGGAGAAGCTTTCAACCTAAAAGCAAAGGGGGCTTTTGTCATCTTTTGCAGCGCTGTCTCATCGTCAGGCTGCTCAGCAGCTGAGAAATCTGTGGGGCACAGGCACATCTAGTCCTGCTTTAAGAAATAAATGTCTTCATGGGCGGGGGGGGGGAATAATGTATAGTACGAGGAGCATCTTTGAAAAGAGGAGGGGGAAATAATAATGCCACCAGACACCCCCCCCCCAAAAAAAAAAAAAAAAAAAAAGGAAAGACTGAGCTTTTGCAGTGAAAGGCTGCATTATTCGGCAAGTAGTCGTGGATGTTTTTATGTCCTTCAATAAAATTTTTACGAGGATCATTTGATTGTTCATAAATGTGTCGTTCATTAAATAAAACCGTAGGACTGAGTTTCAGCTATATAGCTGAGGATGAGAGAGCTTTTGCGTATCAGGAGGAAGCAACAATGTGTTGGGCACATGATTGTTCTTATTTTTTTCTCTTCTTTTTTTTGGTTTTTTTTTTTTTTTTGTTAACGCCGGGAAACTTTTCTTTTTGCACCAAATCGATTGAAGAAGTTGGGAGCGTTAAAAAATCGGTGATAGCCTGCCTGCATTTTGAGAGAATAACCTTTCCTTTGTAAGGAAAGACAGGTAGGTAAATAGCTCACGCCCATTGGAGTCTGAAAGAAGGGAGTTAGGCGATTTCTCTGGAAGAAAAAAAAAATTAAGATACCTAACCAAAAATAATCTCTCTTTTTTTTTTTTTTTTTTTTAGAAACCGAACCCCACAAAAATATGGATTTTTCAGTCTGGGCTCTCCAGGGCTCTCCATCACCTCGGGTTTTCTAGGGCTGGGGGGGGATATGGAGGGAAATGGTCAAAATTTGCAAGAAGAAGAAAAAGTGTGGGCTCAGAAAGCGATGGGGGTTCCTCCCTGGGAGAGGCAGGCAGGCAAGGGGGGTGGGCAGGGTGTCTCCAGTGATGCAGCATTCACCAGTGACAGGCGTTCTGTACAGTCTGTGCAAGTCCCACGGACGGACACGGCAGAAACCTCTTCAATTTCCCCCCCCCCCCCCCTCAGTAAGTTGCATGGGAAATGCGAGCAGGAGGAGAAAAGAGATTAAGGCAGATTCAGGGATAAACAGGCGAGAAGGAGTGATGCTGTCAGGAGACCCCCCCCAGCCCCTCCAAACTTACCCCCTCAGCTGAGCCAGGATAAAATCCTGCACCTCAATTCACAGGGCTCGAGAAAAAAAATCAAAAATAAACAAAATTAATGCACAAGGCTGCCCTTGTAGCCTTGCAGAGGATTTCCCTCTCGAAAAATAGGAAAGGCTTTAAAATAAAAATATGATGGGGGCTGTTTGTCAAGGGACTCCGGATTTTCCAAATTCGAAGAGAAAAGTCATCGACTCGCTCCCCCACAGAATTTATTCCTCATTCCGTTTTAAGTCCCCTGCTTTATGTGAGCCCTTAAAGGGAAATATTCCTGCAGGAGCAGAATGTCTTCTTTGGCCTTTATCGAGACCAATTTATCTGTCAATCACCAGTCTCCAATGATGGTTATTTTTATGTTCGCGAGGAAAAAAAAAAAATGTATATACTCATCATTCTTTTATCTATTCCCATTTTAAAAATACTTACTCTGCAGAGCTGTTAATATAGTGGGCTGTGACACGTGGAGGGGAAAAAGCAACTTGGCTTTTCTACTTTGGTGGAATATTTTAAAGAGAATCCTTACAAAAGAAGGATTGTCTGCAGACGTATATGCAGAAGGGGAGAGGGAGAAAGAAAAAAGAGGCAGAGAGAGAAGAAGGGAGAGAGAAAGGAAGGACTGAGCATGCAGAGGGAGAGAAGCACTGAAAAGCAGACTCAGTAGGGAGATTTTCCAGAGGGGGAAAAAAAAATATATTTATATGTCAGAATACACCACAGACGAACCGCAAACCGAGCAGAAATTACCAAAGCCACGCAGTTATAATAAGTAGCAGCAGTTTTTGTAACCTTAATGCAAGCAGGCAAGGTCACTAAATTAGTCGTGGATGGTGCATGTTGATGTTACACAAAGGCAAACGTATCTGGCAAAGATTTCTTTTATTTGCACGGAAACCTGCAGCACACGGAATCACTCATTCCCCGTATTGTCGTGGGATCTTAAATAAAAAATAAGATAGCGTTTGTAATACAAACCCCTTACGTTCAGGGGGCTGCTGGTCTCTGAGAATTAAGCAGTACAAAGCAGAGATTGAGACACTTCACCTTAAAGCAAACTAAAGACACGGCTTAAGACTAAAGACACGGCTTAAGACTAAAGACACGGCTTAAGACAACGTTTTCTCTGCTGCAGAATCCCGTAACACGATGTGAACCCCCCATAAAATTTAACACGATGTGAACCCCCATAAAATATTGTCCTTTCACGCTTATCTCGACATGAAACCATCCCCATGGATGAAGGCAAAGTTATGTGAATAAAGTCCACTCAGAGTGCAGGGCAAATAAAGCAATATCCTGAAATATTCTTCTTTTCAGTAGCAGTGTCTCCAAGCAAATATCCACACCGGAATTAAAACACGCCTTGCTATTGAATTCAGCAGCTACAAGGTTATCTCGCAGCTTTTCTGCACGCTCCAGCTAGACTCCTATGCCTCCACAAAAGCTTCGGTACTTGTTTAATGGGAGATTACCTCTTCTGAAATGATGGTGAACTATCACATCCCTTCCAGGCAGACTAATATCTTTTCCTCTCACCTCCCCTTTTGAATCTGCAGGGGAAAGAAACTTAATTGCATTGAGTAAGACTAACACTAGCAGTCCACAAGCCGTATGAGCATTTATATATATATATATTTATTTTTTTTTTCCCCTGGCGGAGAAAAAAAAATAATTTAAAAAAATAAAAGAAAGTCGAGTCGCAAATGAGGAGGTTACAGAAAATCAAGCCTTTGTCTGAACACTGTCCTGGCTAGTTGACTTCTGACACCTTTTCGGAGCTAAATGCTTCCCATGTTCGCCCTGCTCCCTGCAAGTGCTGTGTGTGCTCAGCCCGAGCTGCATCCCTTCCCTGCCCTGTGCGCGCAGCCAGGCTCTTTCCCCACTTCCAAATCTTTTGGTTTCGCTTTGAGAAATTCTCCCCTGATTGGAAGGAACTGAGACAAAAAAATAACCCTAATAAAAAAAAAAAAAAAGACAGAAGAGGGAGGAAAAAAAAAAAAGAAAAAAAACAACTATTGGACAGCCTGCCTGCTGAGGTGACACTGCTGTCTTGGTTTTTTTCTTGCTTTTAAATTTTTTGGTGTGGGGTTTGTTGGGTTTTTTTGGTTTTTTTTTTTTTTGCAAAAAGTGGTGGCGAGGAAAAGCCAGCCTGCGGTCCCCAGTAATTGGGTGAGTGTGGGGTGTGATCTCCCCTTTTCCCTGTCGCAGCTCCAGGCCCGAGCACCACCAGCAGCTTTTCTCCGGAGAGGGGCTGCGGCGCTGCTGCCCGCCGGGGCACCCCGAGGCTGCGAGCCCGGAGCCCGGAGCTCCCAGCGGGGGCAGCCCCGGAGCCGCAGCCCGGTCGCCCCGGGGAGGCTGCGGCAGCCCGAGGGCCTGGGGATGAGCAGGCACCGCGCCCCCCTGCCAGGCAGACAAACCGAGCCTCCTCGGGGAGAAGGGGGGGGGAACCCATCCGCATTCCCCCGGTTCAATTAACACTGTCAAGTTCGGATTAAAAAAGAAATCGGTGTTTTCTCCGCTCCTTCCCCCTCCCTCCACCCTCCCACCCCCACCCCGGCCCCGCTGCACACCTCCAGCCCCTGCTTTGGAGGAGCAGGGAAGGTCGGTGCTGGCTTCATATCTCCCCATAAGCGAAACGAAAGTAACCCTCCAGCCAGCTCCGACTCCCACTCCCCGCCTGCATTTTCAGCCCTAACCCGGAATAAAGTTCCCTTTCCCCCCCCCGCCTTCTTTGTCCCTTTCCATTCCCTTCCTCTTCCCTTTTGCCTGCCCAAGTTCTTTCTCTCTTTCTTTTGTTCCTTCTTCACCCCTCCTTTCCTGAAAAAAAAAAAAAAAAAAAAGAGGGAAAAAAATTGTACACAATAGATTGAATGACTCTAAAGCAGACTCTCTGAAGAGGCTGCAAAATATTTCCTGATCCCCCAGATGCCTCGGTTTATTCCAGGATTGTCTCTTAAAGTAAATAAATATGGGGAAAGATTAATTTCAGGCCAAATACCATCCGTGAATCTTGCAGCAACGCGATTGCAGACTATAGGCTCTGCCTTCTTCCCCCCCCCCCCCAGCTAAATTCTTTGGCTGCTCGAAAATCATATTTATTCAGGCTTCCTTAAAAGTTATCATATAGAAAAAGCTCCCCAGGACAACAATTGACCGCTGGAACTTGCACGCACATCGCTTTATATCAAAGTGAAAACTTCAATCTGAGCCAATATGGAAGTCACAGCTAAGGCAAAGAAAATCAGCATTCAGCTTAAAATGACACTGCAGGAGTTTTTTACCTGCTTAAGTGCTTCCCCCCCACACCCACCCACACCCCCTCTGTTTGTTGCTAAGAATTCCTGTCTCTCCAGTGTTGGAGGTACAGCTAATAGACAATAAATTCCGAGGTGCAATTAAAGCTAAGAACAATTTCTTTAAGTGTGTTATGGTCTCCTTTTCCAAAATTTCAGGTCTCCACCAGACGAAGCTTACTGCAGATGTTCACAAACAGCAGCTCGTCTGCAGCAGCCGGGGAGGGTGCAAAAAAATAAAGCTCCTCTCCACGCTGCTCTCCAGGTTAGCTCGGTTTTGGGTGTGATATGAAATGCAGGTCAACAGAAGGGGAAAAAAAATTTCCCAGAGAAGTAAATTAAAAGAAGAGCAAGAAAACAAGCCTGAACCCAGAGAGGCGAAGTGTATACTGCCTGAAGAAACATATTTCTATACTTCTCCCTTTACATTTATTATGTTTCTGTCAGACACCCTGTAATTAGCATAGATAACTATAGTTGCAAGCTCCAAGTTGTGTCTGCAAATTCTATTGTTTGGCTGCTCCGGTTGCACACCAGCGAGCTTGAAAGCGAGCACAAGGTGTTAGGAAGAGCCTGGTGCCCTGAAATAAGACAATAACCCCACGAAATGTATGGGGGGGGGGGGGGCGGGAGGCGGGGGGAGGAGGGAAGGGTGCTGCTTTAGGCGATGGATTCCAGTCCCATCTAGACCGCACTATCTCTGGCCTGGTGCAAACGTCTCTTCCAGGAGATCAGCTCGGTCTTAAACCTGCCTCTATCTACCACAAATACGGCTTAAAATAAAGAATATTCAGGCAATACCCCGTCTTCCGTCTTAATTCACCCCTTCGCCAAGTAGTTATTTGTAAAGGTCATCTGCAGAGCCAATACCTATGTAAATACTCGGTGTCCGAGCCAGACACCCAGACACCTAAAGATAACAACCTTGAGCAGGGACATTTGCTACCATTTACACGATCCCCTCCACCAGCCCCAGTTTGTTTTTCAGCCCTGGAGCGGGTTCGTCTGGTAGGGAAGAGCTGAGCTTTCAGGGGATTTTCCCAAAATCCAGCCGAGCAAATATCTAGGAGAGCTTTTAATTTTTTTTTTTTTTGAGGGAGGGGGGAGGAAAACAACACATAGCCCGGTTCTTCCCCTGCTGCAAAAAAGGGAGAATTTATCAACGCAACCTCATCTCCCCACAGCCTCCTACTCAATTTCTCTGCCCCACAGCTTTCGCTAGGAGGTTTTTGGGGTTTTGTTTTTTGTTGTTGTTGTTGTTGGTTTGTTTTTTTTTTTTCAAAACAGCCCCAAAATCATTCCTAGCAGCAAAGGATAAAGTTCATCCACAGGCAATGCGTGTATACACACACAGAGAGACACAGGCAAAAGCCTCCAGGTTTTAAAATTACACCTGCTGGGAGAGGAGCATTACACAAACAGACGCAAGAAAAATTATGCAATCCAGCGTATCGTAATATCGCTAATATTTTACTCTGATAACAGCATCGGAAAGTGCATGAGCATTAGCAACAAAGCAAACAATATTACACGAAGAAAGATGAAGGCGAACAGCATGGTGTCTTTTTGACTACCCATGTTTTTACATAAAAAACAGGCACATCTATACAAAATAGTTGAAGCAATAAATTCCCACCGTCCTTCTTCCTGATCTAATATCATAATTAAAAAACAGTAGGGGAGATTTTAACTTTTATTGCATTTCTGGAGTTGGGTTGCTAAACGTATATTAACTTTAGATTCTTCTCTTTCTCGCCAGGGGGGTGGTCTCTCAGAAATAAAATCAATCTTAATATACACATAATAGATATTGTTTTGTCTTGTACATGCTGTTAGAAGAA